>NW_012152507.1:2246887-2251188 GCF_000956105.1 Propithecus coquereli
TAGTTGTCCAATTAATTTCTTTCTATTTTTAGTAGAGACGGGGTCTCGCTCTTGCTCAGGCTGATCTCGAACTCCTGAGCGCAAACAATCTGCCCACCTCGGCCTCCCAGAGAGCTAGGATTACAGGCGTGAGCCACCGCGCCCGGCCCCCATTTCCAGTATTCTTGATGGCACACAGGAAAAAAACGTGTGGGGGGAAACCAGATATTGGTGACAGAGATGAAAAGCGATTCAGAAAAGTTGGACTCTGACGAAGTTTTAGAAATATCTTAACAAATGTAGTTTGCTTGTTTACTTTTTTATGTATGCACAAGAGAAATACATGGTAAAAACTCTCAAAGAGCTTTTTCAATAAATGTGGAAGTGCTGTGTCAGAAGCTATTACCATCAAGATTTAATTAGCATTTTTTTCTTGGTAGTATGTATGTAAAATAATGGCATGTTTTCGAGAGGATGGCATGTTAGAGTCAATGAAAATACAGTATTAAGTTGGCGGTGGGGATTGTGAGAGGTCCAAGGGAATGCCAATGGCCATGGTAGTTATTGGGAAAATCTGGACTGTGGAGGCTGCTGCAGCCATAAGACACCTCTCAGATGCAGGGAGAAGGAGCAGCTTTTACAGCTGCTTCCTCACACTAGTGTGAAGGCCGTGCCTCTCACATTCTGCCTGTCTTTGTCCATTTTCTGTTGCTTATAACAGAATACCTGGAACTGGGAAATTTATAACGAAAAGGACTTTGTTTCTTATGGTTACAGAGGCTGAAAAGTCTAACGGTGAGAGGGTGCATCTGGTGAGAGCCTTCTTGCTGGAGGGGACTTTGCAGAGCACTGAGGTGGCGCAGGGCATCATATGGTGAGGGGGTGGAGCGTGCTAGCTCGGGTCTCTCTTCTTATAAAGCCACCAGTCCCACTCCTGTGATAATCTGTTAATCAATTAATGAATGGATGAATCCATTCAGGACGGGTTCTGCCTTTTAAGGCCCCACCACTCAGAGCTGCCACATTGGGGGTTAAGTTTCAACATGAGTTTTGGAGGGGGACAAACATTCAAACCATAGCACTGCCCCCCACCAGGGACTGAGCACAGCAGGGACACTAAAGCAGGCTCATTCTTGGGAGACACTGAGTCCTCTGATGGGCAGGCTTGCTGAACTTTCCCTACAACTGCATTGCATCCTGACACATCTGCTCAGCCTGCCTACCTTCCCTGCCTCCTTCCGCTGGGGTCAGACCTGCATCACTGATAGTTTTTCTCCAGCCGCCCCTGGATTCCGCCTCATTTTCTCTCGGACGTTTCCCTTAATAAATCACTTGTATTTTTAGTGACTTATTAGACATCTGGACACCCGTCTTGGTGTCTGCTTCTTAGAGGCCCCAGACTAACGCGAAAATAGACTGTTTTGAATAAGAGATGTTGTATACCAGGTACTTAGCTTTGTCAGTCATCAGTTAAGCAGGAAATGTTGCACTTAAATAGAAATGCTATTCTTTAAGTTATCTGAATTTATAGGAGAATCACCATTCATTTATAAAACAAATATTTTTGAATGCCTCCTATGAGCTAGCACTGTTCTAGCACCTGAGGATGCAGGGAGGAATTAGGCCCTTGTCTAAGGTGCGGTGCTCAGCTGGTGGCTGCCTAATAGAGAATGAGTCACCAAGAGTCTTTCAGCCTCATGGCCCCCCTCTGTTCTCTTAGCCATTCCAGTAGGCCGCACGCAGAAGGGCTGGAGATTGAGTCTTTTCGTCATTGGTTAAAGTCATTCTTTCCTGAACATCTCTTTCTCCCTCCCTCCCTTTCGTACTTTCTCTCTTCTTTTATTTTCTTGATTCAACAGTTTATTACCTTATTATGCATGAGGTTGCATTTCTAGCTGAGTAATACCATTCACTCCAGAAACTAAAATTTTCTCTTATTTAAAACTAAAAGACAATATTTCAAATTCTGTCTCATGATACTGTCTCATGATACTTTCACTTCTGTGGGATTTTTACTCCCTCTCATGATGTTCTGCCCAAGTATTTATTTTGTTTAAAAAATAGAAGCTAAGTCCTTGTTGTCCCTCATGCACAGAGGGAAAAAAAGATCAAGGTTAAATATCTGTATATCCTTATTAGGCTAACTTATTCTTTATGTACCCAATAGTTTTGTTTTAAGATTTCCATTTTTTTCCTAAGCATAATTAAAAATAAATCTTTACTGGTGGAGTCGTTTGATTTCTCTTCATTTCTTTTTCTTTTTAAATTTTATTTATTTATTTTTTAGAGACAGGGTCTTTCTCTGTCACCCAGGTTGGAGTGCAGTGGTGTGATAAATAGCTCACTGCAACCTTGAACTCCTGGGCTCAAGCAGTGATCCTCCCACCTTGGCTTCCCAAAGCACTGGGATTACAGGTGTGAGCTACTATGCCTAGCCTGATTTAAATAATCTGAGTAAAATCATCACTTTCTTCTTTCAGTGCTAGCTTTTGGTGGAGTGGGGGGAGGGGCAAACCCTAAAATATTTATTCATAGAAGATATTAAGGAAATCTTAAACTTTGGTGATATATTGACCTAACTTATTTTGGGAGGGCCAGGTCATAGGCAGATATTCAGGGCATTAAATTAGACACTAAAAGTTGTCAGAACTTCAGCTCTAATGCCCTTGTTTTATTATGTTTCAAGCTATTCAGGGTTCAGGATTGAAAGCTGATAAAAAATTCTTACTGGGGACTTTTTTTCTTGGATTTTCTGAATGAAAGAAGTGTGGTAATTGAACTAGTGAATTTGAAATACATATTTTACAAATAATGGTTCCTAGGCTATTAAGTGAGACTGCTATGATCTGAAAGAATCGGGCATTCAAGGAACCATTTCGTATTAATTGGCTCCTAATTTTCAAGTTTAAACCCCATAGAGTTAATTTACAGCACCTTTGCACCTATGTCTCAGTTAGAGCTTTGTGTATAGGTTCATTAAAATCTCACTAGTTCTTAGCTCCTGAGTTAGAGCTATTACCACCATAAAATTTAATTTAGATTTCACATTATATTTTCTACCAGGAGGATTAGATTAGCTTGAGCTGCACTTAAAAATAAAATGTCATACAGGAATTTGTGTGGAAGTTAAAAATGGCTGCAAGTGTGATATCCTCTTTTTCACTTGTGTTAAGTAGGCAGGGATCAAGTATTATTCCATCTTTGTAGTTGAGAATATTCAGGTAACAAAAGGAAATTTTTTTTTTTTTTGTGGTCTAAAAATAGAGCTAGTTAAGGCAGAGCCCAAATGAGAACACATTGGTCTCCTGTTTTTCACTGCTGTAGGCCTCTTTTGGCAAAATTCATTGTGAAACATTTTCCTTTTTTTGTCAACATCAGAGTCTTTTGTCTCTCTGTTCTTTCGGCTATTAAAAAAAAAAGTGGGAGGACTTTGTTGGCCATTTAAATCTTTCTATTAAAACTTGGGCCTAGATTGATGGTGGAAATGTAGTACAGGGAGAGAGACTGGCTAGATGGAGAAAGAGGTACCAAAGGGTGAGTGTGGAGGGAGAGTAATGTAATTAATAATAAGTTGGTTTAATCACAGGGACAATCTTGTGTAGGCGCACTGAGAAGGATAGTGCTGAAAGCATTTTGACAAGATTATTTATAAGGTTCTGAAATTTTAAAAAATATTAAGGCTGTATTAGTCTGGATCCTCAATTCCAAGCACCAGCTAGTCTGTACAAAAAGGGAATTTATTAAAGAATATTAGGTGTCTTGAAGTATCTTTAAAAAATTTTTGGGAACCAGGAATGATGCCCAGGTTGCACTACAGAACTGGCTGAAGAAGCTGCTATTGTCATTGGTTGTGGACACTATAGTTTGTACCAGCAACACCACTGCCCCTGGTGGCTATTGGTAGAACTGCTGCCTCTGGAAATAGGAGTGGTTGCTGCCACCTCTCCAGAATCTCTGTTTTCCTGGTTCTTTTGAAGTACTAGCTTCCAAAGAGTCTCGGGTGGGAGGGTCTGATTAATGGAATTCTGGCCGTGTGCCATTACCTCACTGTAAGATGGCTGGGAAAGCTGGTGTCTGTCATTTTGGGCTTTTATAGTGGGAGGTGGGCTCTGCCTCATTAGGTAGGAGAATTCCTCAAACTTAGGAAGGGATTTCAAGTGTTGGGTAGCCCCAAAGGACAGATACCCACTACCTATAATATATGTGTCTGATTACAGGATGATACCATTTTCTCAGGAGAAAATTAAACATAATGTAATTTTTTTAAGACAACTTGAATGTGCATCCTAAGCCTTTTTTAGCATTCTGGTCACATTCCTGCT
>NW_012152507.1:2252620-2290443 GCF_000956105.1 Propithecus coquereli
AAAAAAAAAAAAAAAAAAAGATATCATAGGATGTAGTTATGCTTTTGTTGCCTTTTTACCTAGTATGGGTTTCTAGCCCTAAGTCCTATCTTAAGACATCAGAACTTAGCCTTTGATCTCCAAGGTGGGGGAAATTTAAAGTTGCTGTAGTGGTTCTTACTCACAGAAGAGTCTGATTCTCTGCTGGTCTGTTGTTACTTTTAACAGATTTCTTAAGTCTAGCTTGAACTGTAGAGATAGATTAAGATAACATCCTAACTTTCCTTTCCTTTTTAGACATTTAAGATCCTTACATCCAAATGTCTAACGAAAAGGGATTTAAGGCTTGAATAGTCGTGGGAAGCATTTTAATCCCCCACACTGTTACATAATAATCTTGTTCTTTTACTTTGAATTGTGATGTTCTCATGGCTCCTGTAGTTCGCCCTTGTAGCACGATGAGGCAACGTGGAAATGTGGTTTGCTCTTCTGCTTCTCCCAACTCATTTAGAATCGTAGAGTCATGAGATAGATCAGGACCTCAGAGGTGTCCTAGGCCAGCATTCTCCCAGTGCAGGAGTGTGTGATAGAGTTCTCCTGGACATTGGTCATCTAGCCTCTGCTTGTTTATGAGGAAGGAGCTAGAGGTCACTACCTCACCAGGCAGCCCTGTTCCATTATAGTTCTTATGAGTTCCTGTTGATAGCAAACCCCAAACTACCTCTCTACAGCTTCTACCCATTACATCTGGCTTTGGTCTCTTTAAGCAAATCAGAATGATTTTCTTTTCTTCTCTAATGCAGTACCCATTTAAATATTTAAAGACACTTTAACTGTCCCACTAAATCTCTTCCTCCCCACTCCCATTAAACACTTCTGTTTTTTTTTTTTTTTAAACCCCTTCCTCCTAAGCCTTTTTTAGCATTCTGGTCACATTCCTGCTTTTCCCTGGTTAGAAATGTCTCTCTTAAAATGTGGTGACCATGCTCTTGAGATAGTTGTGATCTGATGGGATGCAGTTGAGTGTTTACGTGGTCTGAGCAATGTGTGTGACCTGTGTGTGTTCCTTATCTTACGGCTCAATTTGTGGCTCCCTTGACTCACGATGAACTTGGAGTTAACTAAAATTTTTAGGGGCTTTAAGCCCATTATGAAGTTTACATAAACTGTTCTTAAGACAGCGTTTATACCTGGAGCAATTAATTGCCTTTCAGCATCCTGTAGATTGCTTATCTCAGGCAAATCCAATGGCACTGCTTTTGAGTCCCTCTTTTCAGCTTGAGAACTACTTGGACTGTGATTCTCTTAGCCAACATTCCACCTTCCCTCCCGACTTCTGGTCAGTGCCACATAAGGTAAATGTATATTTTTAAAAAATACGAGATAAGAGTAAGAACATTTTATGGCCTGATACTCAAGATGATTCTCTTAGGCAGGGTTTGGAAAACTCTAGGTCATGGGCCCAAGTCTACCTTGCCTCCTGTTTCTGTAAATAAAGTTTTGTTGGAACACACCTGCAGCCATTTGTTCATACACTGTCTATGCCTGCTTTTGTGCTACAAAGTTGAGTAGTTGCAACTGAGGCTGCATGGCTGCAAAGCCTGAATTAATAATAAATACCATTAATTAGCATTGATTAATTATTAATATTTAATAATTATTTAATTAATAATTCAGGTAACCCGGCCTTTTATGGGAAAAGTTGGGTGACTCTTGCTGTAAGGAGAGAACAACTGATTAATTGACGTATTTTATGTTCATGTAGCTGCCTTTTGTTTCTAAGCAAGGCTATCTGAAATCCTTTCCAAGGTTGGTAAGGTATTTGCAAAGGTATTTTGTGACTTCTTAGCTACTTCAAGTATTTTATGGGAACAAATATGGTTATGTAATTTTATATGTGTGTTATAAAATCACATTCTATATTTGCTCTCCTTCTTATCTGACTGATTTCTAATATGTTAGTGTTTGAAAGCTTTCTCAATATTATTACTTTAGCTGTCTCTCTGATACAGAGAAACTGTCATCACCATAAATTGCTTTTAGAGTTTTAGGGACAGTTGTAGCTTTGGTATTCATTTGTCTCTGGGGAAGAAGAATCATGTTTTGGCATTAGAAAACATCAGTAACATTTACTACTAACAAATATTATATAATATTTCTGTGAAATTATAAAAGGAATTGAAAGATTTCATGGAGTCGCCAGTCTATTTTGAGAAAAGGAAAAAAACAATTCTTTTTGCTCAACCAACATTGCCTTATTGAAATGTTTAGTGGCTGCTTTATTCTTTTGTTCTTAAGTAGAATTTTTTAGGTTGGGTTCAGAAGTTACAAAATCAGACTTTCCTAAAGAAGAAAACTTGTAATGAATTTTAAGCTTTTAAAAGTAGTTTTATTTAAAAACTTTTTAAATCAAAGAGTTGGATTTAGTGTTATCTGTCACAACTACTTCTTTCCTTGTTTTGGAAATTTGCTTATTGACCTGCAGACAGAAGGCAGAAACCCTTATGTGCCTTTCCTACATTGGTGTTAGCCCTTGGAGGTCAGATACTTCATCACGTTAATTCTCCGAATGAAGCACAAATATCATGACCTAAAATTGTTCTTGTGTAATCTTTGTGGCCTGGTCCTTTTTGTGAAGGATGGTGTTCACCCCAGAGGATGGGGTATTGGAGTTCTTATTTTAAAAGGCTTTCATATGTCCATATTATTAATGCCTACTTCTAGCATTTTCTGAGCATTTTCCAGGTCTCATTCTGATGGCTAATAGAGGTCAGCTGATATTTCCAGCCTCCTTTCGTGATCCTCTCTGACGTCTTCATCTCCTTTAGGGACGCTGAACTGTTTGTAGTCCATCCCTGAAATTGCTGTTTTCTCCTCTCTACGTGGAGGGCCTTTCTTTCACTCTTATGCTTTGCCTGGAGAACTTCCCCTGTGCGAAGCTCAGCTCTGTGTGCTCTCAGGAAGTCTTCTCTTCCCAGGGGGCTCCCCGCTCTGTTCCCCGATAGCTCTGTGTAGCTTGTCAGCACTTTACATACCACGCCATATTGTGCTGACGTGTTTACATCTCTTGGAAACACTCTCACCCAGGATGAACCCAGCTGCCCAACTTCTCCCTTCCTTGCTGGAGAAAATCCCACAGCAAGACAGGAAAATGTCATCATAAACTCCTGCTCACCTGTCTCCAAGGGCCTTCAGCCCTGCCCAGGAATGTTCATGTTTCTCTCGGAAGCGCTCTATCCCCTGTTTGTAATGATTCTTTGATTCATTCTCCTCTCTATTCCAACCTCTTCCCATGCCCAAACTTTCTGTAAGTGACCTTGTCTTGTACTTCCTGGAAAAAATAACCATCTGGCAGCAACTCCCTCAGCTTTTTTTCATTAAGTCTGCAAATCCACCGGTATTGGCACTTGTTTTCTCCTTCCCTTCCTATCACAAGGAGGGAAGGAGCTTTACTCCTGTGGCAGGCCAACCCTCCATGTGCGGCCAGCGTCCCCTCTCTTCCCACGTTAGAGACTTTGAGCCATCTTTTCTGGATCCCTCACATGGGCATTTAGATGTGCTCTCATCTCTTATATACCAATCTTCCATCTTAAAAAAAAAAAAAAAAACATGCCCTCACTTCACTGTGAGTTCCCTTTCAGCAGTCTTCCTCTCTGTGTGCTGCCCTTCGTGGTCATCCTGAAGAAGGGTTGTGCCCCCAAATGTTCTCACCTTTCAGTCGTAGATCGACTCCAGCTCAGCTCTTTGTCTCACCTGTCTGTGGATGTCGCTGAGGTCTCATTCCTTCTTTAACATCTCTGCAGCGCACATAGCTAACCCCTTTCTCTTTCATCCAGCATCCTGGGAGCTTCTCCCCAGGCCCACTGCCGTCTTTTCCTTCCGTTCTTCCATTTTCTGATCTAGGTGTTTGGTCTGGGACATTTTCTTTCTTTTTTCTACCACATCCTACCTATCTGCTTTCATGACTTCAAACCCCATCTACTTGCTGATGACTGTGAAATTTCTCTCTCTGATCTAGATTTCTATCTAGGCTGTGTACCTAATGTTTCTGATAGCCTGTTAGTTACTGAGATTTTGGGTCTCTCTCAGCATCTCAGATTTAACTTGAGCCCTTAGTGCATGAAGTTAGCTGCTTTTCCTCCAGAATTTCTTGTTTCAACAAATAGTATTCTTGTCTATTCAGTTGTTCATGCCAGAAATCTGGGAGTGATCCTGGAAATCTCCATCCTTTTCTACATTCGGTCCATCACCCATTACTTTGATTCCATCTGCAAACATCTCTCAAATCTGTCTACTTCTCTTTATTTCTGTTGTCACTGCTTTCCTCTGAGACATGATCCATATCTTCACGTACCACTCTAGCAGCCTGCTAATGAGCCTTTCTTCTTCCAGGTTTCTCACCTTTTATCTCTTAGAGCAGCGAGAGTAATCTTTTTAAAAGACCTAATTATCATTGTGTCCACTCACTGCTTAAAAACCCTTTAATGGCTTTCCTTGTACCCCAAATAAAATGCTAACCCTTTTCTAGGGCCCATGAGGCCCAGTATGCTCTGGTCTCCTGTTGTCACTTAGCTCTGAGTTCACTTCATTGTTCCTCATGCTGCAGCCATCTGGCCTCTTGATGTTTCCTGGAATGCTTAAACTCGTTTTCACCTTCATCCTTTCCTCCACTGGCTTCAGGCTGGAAACAGTTTCCCTTGCTCTTTGCACCATGGATTCCTTCTCATCTTTCAGGTATTAGCTTAAATGTCGCTACTTTGGTGAAGTTCTCCCTGAGCATATTTCTCCTTATGCCTCTTCTAATCAATTCCTCACTACACCCCTTCTTTTCCCCATTGGAAAGTATTACTAGAATTTTCAATTATGCATTTTTCCTTAGGTGTCTGTGTATCCAGCATATGTTTTTCTTACTACACAATAATTTCTATCAGAGCAGGGGTCTGTGTTTGTTTTGCTTATGTTTGTCCCCATGACCTGATATTGGATGCTCAGCAAATACTTATTTTGTGAAATATGCGGTTTACTCAGATGGCTACTTGGAGTGGGGAAGTCGTCCATTTGGTACTTATTGCAGTAGTGTATGGCGGTTAAACCTGGGCTCAGACTTAAATGATTTTGATTCTCTGTTCCTGCCTTCTGTGAACTCAAGCAGTTATTGGCCTCTGTGATCCCAGCATGTAAGGCCAGGCTGACTTCTTTCTTGAGTGTGCTATCCTCCACGGAAGGTTTATTAATGTGGCTGTGTTTGGGAACATGAGCAGGCCAGATCTAGAGGTATAAGCTTAGGAAGTTACAAAGGTACTCATATATAAAATGTGCCTTAAATTAATTTCTGAGACATGATGTATAAATTGGATCACCTTGAACATGTGTGGCAGAACCTTTTGTATCTGCTTTGCCAAGGGGAACTTGGGGCATTCTATATTATTTGGGTGGTCAGAATTCCTGTCCTGGGGGGCTTTGTCCCTGCTCTGTTCTTTAGTATGTAGGACTTTCTGATTTTCCATTATTGTAGGTCACATGGTCTATAATGTAGAGAGGATAAAATGAATATATTTTGAAAATGATCCCTTTCCCCTGGCCAGTTGCTGCTCTTAATTCATTCTTTTAGATCTCTGTGGCTTCAGCTCTTTCACACCCCAGTAATGTATTATCAGATGGGAGTGAATGTAACCCAAGGTCCAGCCTTGGGTAGAAAGTTCACACTCTGGGCATCTTGAATGTGGGCACAGTCACATAGGTTGAGTGTTCCTTTCTCTCCAAGAGATGAACAGTCTCTTGGGGAGAAACCTCTCATAGTGAAACACTGCTAAGAAGCCTTTGGCTACATTAAGAATCATTTCCTATCCCAAGTCACTTCTTATTTCTGTAATTTTAAGCTTAGATTTTTGGGGGGCACCTTTATAGAAAGAGAGATGGCACATTCTTGAATAGTATTTTGCTATTTTCTTTTCTATTTTGGATATTTCTATTCTCCTGGAAATAGAGGGTGAGAAGCCACTACTCACCAACATATTGTTAAGTATGTTCTGCTTGGGTGACTGTTCCCTTTTATTTGCATTTTTAGCATTTTGTGGCTTAACATGAAAAGCCCCAAACCAGTCACTGTCAGAAACGAGTGTGGCTGTGGTTGGAGTCTGTGGCTCCTCTCGTGTCCTCCCTCCCTCGTGTAATATTCGCCAGTGCTCCCAAGTGTTTCCTGTGACTTTTTCATGATCCTCCAGTGATTGTGCTCTGCTAATACACCTTAAATCCTCATGAGGAATTCTCAGCAATGAAGGACAGACTGGTCGCATTTGAACAAGTAGCCACAATCCTAGCTCTTTACATAATGTAGTCTGATTACCAATAAAGGAATGCAGTTGAATTTTAAATTTCTGAGGAGGGGGAGGAAAAAACAATCTCAGACAGAAGTGTTCTGTTAATGAATGTGACAGACCCCTTTGTTGGGTGTGGGGGCTGCCTTGCACATTTCCCTGGCCATCTGCCCTACCTCCTCTTCCCTGAAAATATTTATGGAGTTCTAGTGCTTTAATAAGTTGAGAAGGGATTGGCAGGGTGAGATAAAGCAGTTAAATGTGTTGTTCATTTTATTTCTGGGTGGAGTGGAAGAGGGAAATGAAATACTAATTTTTTCCTTTTTGGAAACCTAACACTATGCTCTTTTGTTATCACTCTTGTTCTCTAGGCATTAAGTGTAACTGAAACCCTGATTAAACCCTTGGAAAAATTCAGAAAAGAGCAACTTGGAGCTGTAAAGGTTTGTGTCTAATTTGAGTATTCTTGTAAACAGAAAACGTGGATGCCTCTGTTGCTTCATTGTACATTATATTCACATTTGGCAGCTTTAAAGGAGATGCTGGAGCAAACCATCTGTTGTTTTGTGTTTTAAATATGGTTTTCCCCTTTAGGGGCTATGGGATTGAAAACAAAACAAAAACACCTGGCCAGGGTAGTAAAACCTCTAGTAATCTTCTTTGGCTACACCTTTCCATACAGAGTTTTAAAAATATCTTTAACCAAACAACACATTTACTCTGAATAGAAGGATCTTATCACTGTGGGCAGTGCAGTTATTTCCATGCAAACCTCTGTTTTATGGAGGAGTGTAGCATTATGATAGTGTTTAAGATTAGAGGTGCTGCTATGGCATGATGCCATTGAAACTAGGAAGAGAGTATTAAGTTACTGGGATGTAATTTCCTTCCATTTAACAAAAACGTATTGAGCTGCTAATATGTGCCAGTATTGTTATAGTATGGTGTATGGTATAGTATTATGCTGATTATTCAAAGATGAGTGAGTGAATCGTGGGTTCTGCACTCAGGGATCTGGGATTTAGCCACGATTTCCAGGAATAATGCAGTGCTTTTGCCATAGGGAGCCTAGGATATATTTGGCAACTTCTAAAGTTTGCGATCCAAGCTTCGAAATTATCCCAGAGAAATAATTTCCACCAATCTTGCCTGAATTTTGAGTATGTACTTGAGGGAGAAAAAGTAACATTTGCATGTTGTTGACCATTTTTGGCTTGGCCCAAGGAGAAGAGAATAACATCAATTTTAAGTAGGGAGGAGAGTTTTTATATTTGTATTTTTTTTTTCCTCCACATGGCTGGGGTTGTGAAATTTTTTCTTTATCTTCCTAAAAGAAACTATTCAGATTTCTTGGTACAAATAAACATTACAGCCTCAATAGCTGTAACTACACAGATGAACTCAAAGAGTTCTAGCTTTTCGGTTGCTATTTACAGAATTACTTCTCCTTTAAGTGATTTGTTAAAATATTAAACATTTCTTTTTGGTGTAATATGATACTTTAAAGTTTTTCATGAAGGGCTCTGAATTGGGATTCAGACCTTATGGACAGTGGGAGATCAGTGGAGCACCAGCTAGACCCCCTTCTTCCTTTGATTGTTGCTGAGCCACAAGCAGCTGGAATCTCCTCTGGCTGTGCAGCAGGAGGTGGGAGGTCAGGTCTCTCCTCTGTGACTTTGAGCAAGTAATTGGCTTTAGTTTCTTATCTGCAAAATGAAGGACTTGGGGATCTGACTACTCTCTTCTGCAGTTTTATGATTCTCTTTTCTCTGATTATGTCTCCTCAAGCTGTTTTAAAGCTTGAACATATTGGTTCTGTCTCTCTTAACATTTCATTGGCAGGTACTGCATGTAAACAATATCCATTTCTTATTTTTCATATTTGAATTGGATGGTGGGGGTATGTGTGAAGATTATGTTATGGAAATGAAAAGTGAGTGTGAGTTAATTAATACGTACATTTTCTTTTTATTTGCCATCTACACTACTGGGTTTTATAAATTTCTGACCTTGAATCTTCTAGTGACTCCTTTCTCCTCACCCCAGACTTTCCCAGCTTCCAATGTTGTACTTGTTCAGAGTATATTGTGCATAGCAACTTGCAAAATAAATTGTCCTTTCAAAAGGAGGAATGACTTCAATAGTTTAGTCTATGCTTTGAGCTATTTAGTGCTCAAATTCTATCCTGACGTCCCATTTCTTTACCCCTCCTTGCTCTTCTGGCTTCACGTTTATGAAGGGTTCATCATACGTTCTTGTTGAGTAGAGCACCTGTGTTGGCTGTCATACCCAGTGATGTTACCTGTGAGGAGCCAGTTGTGGGTCATAGGGAGAAGCCCTTTTTAACTGGCAGTTTTCACATATCATAATAAACAGTGGAGAGAGGTGATTATGTTACATAATGATATATAAACATTGGAATCTTCCATTAGATTGTGAGATCTTTAAGAGAGAAGATTCTGCTTCATTATTTTCTACCAGCCTCCACCCTGCCATACTATGTAAGGTATAAATAAATAACCTATTCAACCAATAATTCTAGAAGAACCAGAAAGGGTTTTAATTTGGGTATCTGTTTACTTTACGTCTGTGCTTCCTAAATACTCATTTATAGTTTGACAAGTACACAATCTTGAGTCCTCTGATTAATCTCCGATACTTCGAAAAGACCTTACTCTCTTAGATTAAAGAGCTTTTTTTAAAAAAAAGTTAAACAGTTTTCATGTGGTGATGAAAAAATGTCTTTAAAAGTTGACCACATCAAAATTTTTAGATGTCAGGGTCAACATTTTAATCTTCTCTTTCCTCTTCTCCTTTTCCCCATCTGGTACTGTCGTACCCTCTGCCTTGCACCGAAGCTCTTTCGGTTCCCTGTACTCTTGCTTTCTCCGCTTTCCGAAGGACCAATTACATGTTTAACTGTGGTTTAAAGGACTCTAAGCCTCTAGGTGGTTTTGTAAATTGGATTTTTAAAAAAGCTTCCAGGAATTCTTTTCTTCTGTTTTGCTTCTGTTTGGATATGTTTTCCTTGAGTCATATCTGTTTGCTTTGGGCTTATATCTCCACTTTGGAGGTTCTGATGCATTTTCACACATGCTGGGTAGGCTCTAACCTGTGTTAAAGAAGCCCATTTGCTGTCGCAGGACACGGGTTATTCCCTGAAGCATCACATTGAGTGACTGTTCACAGTTCCTTCAAGGCCTAGCGCAGTCCTTACCTCCTTGTGAAGGTCTCGAACGTCCCCCGGGAAGCTTGGTGTTCTTCATGGTCAAGTGTCCCAGAGTACCTTGTTGGTTGCCATCACTCATCAGATGTAGATTTAGCTACAGGGAACTAAATACAGGTACCAAACAATACAAGAGCCAAGTAGATTGAGTAAAAACTCTGAGAAATACCAGAACATAGTAAGAGTTACAGTGGGAGAATTTAGAATTGCTCTTTCAGACATTTGACCAATCAAGTAATGAAAATGTGAGTTTGGGCAAGCAGCAGCATGCAAATGCAAGTGGATGCAGTTAGCCGTATTGACAACAGAGTCTGCCCAAACCCTGCCTTGGAAGGGGCCATTATAATTCTACCCAATAGAATAAAAAAGTTTAAACAGCAGGTTAACACATGCTCATTTTATAGGTTATGACTTACCACCTAAGCCCATCACCAGATCCTCACCCCAAATTTCTTTCCAAGACTGTCTAATGAATACATTTTTAATAAAATCTGACTTCCCAAGATTCCATAAGTGACTGCAAAATACGGGCAAAAAACAAACCTGTCTGAATAATTTCTCAAATTATATTTGATAAAGCAGAAACAATGTTGATTTAATTACATTTTTTTCATTTAGTAATACAACACTTATTAGTGCCTATCATATGGCATAGTGTGAGAGGTCCTCGATATAACTATGAACTAAAACACCGGCTGACCTTCAAGGAGTTAGCAACTCTGAGTGAGACTGTCAGTAATAAGGCTGGGCGCGGTGGCTCACGCCTGTAATCCTAGCACTCTGGGAGGCCGAGGCGGGTGGATCCCTCAAGGTCAGGAGTTCGAGACCAGCCTGAGCAAGAGCGAGACCCCCGTCTCTACTAAAAAAAAAAAAATAGAAATTATCTGGACAACTAAAAATATATATATAGAAAAAATTAACCGGGCATGGTGGCACATGCCTGTAGTCCCAGCTACTTGGGAGGCTGAGGCAGGAAGATGGCTTGAGCCCAGGAGTTTGAGGTTGCTGTGAGCTAGACTGAGACCACGGCACTCTAGCCAGGGCCACAGAGCCAGACTCTCTCTCAAAAAAAAAAAAAAATACAGTGATAAGTGCTATAATAGGGGCAAGCATAGGTGCTCTGGAATGTACCCTACCATCTCAGCTTTGGAGCACCAGAAAGTTTTTCAGGTAGACTTAATTCTTCTGGTTTGAATCCTTTTTCAGTGCTTTAATTAGCTGTATAATTTGGGGCAAGTTGCTTAAGACCTCTAAGCCTCAGTTTTCTGGTCTGTAAAATGAGACTGATGACACCTGTCTCAGAAGGTTATTGTGAGAATTAAGTGAATTTGATAATGTACTCCAGGTGTCTAATGTGGGGCCTGGCTTATGTAGTTGCAGTTATTGCATTATCCCATTTATGGCTTGCTCCCTCTCAGCTTGCCAAACAAGAATTGCCCAGGTTTTTGTCCATTCTCTGCATGCTGGGCTCAGGGGTACCGTGACAGAGCACTGAGGCTTTTATGGCCTTTCTGGGCAAATAGTGCTAGGGGGCTGGTTTGGTGATTCTGTAGCAACCAAGCAGGATCCGATGGTGGCGCTTGGGGTTGGTGCCACTGCAGTCCTATGCTGGTTGGTTCACTTGACCTCTGATAGATGTCACCTGGGCAGCTACTGGGTTTGGAGTCAAGTGCTCTGTAGGGATAGAAGCAGAATTCTCATCTCTTTAGAGCTGCTAGGAGCTTAAAGAAAAGGGCAGAGCGGGGTTGGATAAGGCAGATGAAGTGTCAAGTAGGAATAGATGACATTGGTGGAGGTCAGGAGTTGACAGAGGCAGGGTGCTGCCCCCCACTGGAGGGTCGAGGGAGTGCTTCATA
This sequence comes from Propithecus coquereli, assembly GCF_000956105.1. Classification (NCBI taxonomy): domain Eukaryota; kingdom Metazoa; phylum Chordata; class Mammalia; order Primates; family Indriidae; genus Propithecus; species Propithecus coquereli. Next base: position 2,263,999 of record NW_012152507.1, read on the forward strand.
GAAGAGGGGGATTCACCTGGGCTGGAGGATGTTGGCCGACCACGGATCACAGCACTCTGGTTAGCTTGGATAGACAAGATTGGGTTTTAAAAAGCATTCCTGCTGCTTCTATGACATGTAGTGTGAATCTTTTTTCCTGTGTGTGTGGTAGAGAAAGAGTTGGAATCTCTTAAGAAAAGCACAGTGAGCGACACATACATTGAAGAGAGATTGATAAAAACAAGAAAGATACATTATTTACCCAATTATTCCAGTTCAGGGTTGTGAGTGGCAGGAGCCTCTCCCAGCAGCTCAGGATGCCATCCCACACCCACGCTCGCTCACACTGGGAGTGCGTAGACACGCCGGTCACCTCGCGTGCACAGCTTTGGGATGCGGGAGGAAACCGGAGTACCAGGAGAAAACCCACGCAGACAGGGACCCCGGCTGGGAATCCATTTTTTTTTTCTTATCTGTTATAGCACAAGGATGTTATTTAAGGACCTGCCATATTTAAATTCTTTTCTAGACCAGTCAACTACTAAATATTATTTAATGCGTATAGTTTGAAAAGAAGCCTTTTTCATTTCCACATCTTAGAAAATTGTAAAATACAGAAAATTCAAAACCAGTCATCTAGTAACTTTTAAAAAGTTCTTCCCGTCTTCTAAAACAAAACAGTCTAATACCCTATAGAAAAATAGGCAATTCACAATTATGTTCAAACTTTTCTGATTTCTTTATGTTCTTTATCCATTTCTCAGTGGAAGTATTAATGTGTGCTTTTAGCAAAAAAATTGCTTAATTAATTTTTATGTGTTAAGAATGTTTACTTATTTTCTTACATACTGGTTATACTCTCCGCCCTTTCTTGTTTGCCTTTTGGCTTGATTATTGTGTATTTTTTGATATTTCGAAGTACTTATGGCTTCTTCCATTTCTTTTTTGCTTAGAATAAGTCCTCTTGTGTCCTGAGATCTGATGAAAATACTCTCTTTTCTTTGGCTTCATTTTTTACTGGTGACTCTTTCGTTACATCTGGAATTAATTTTGATACGAGGTGGAGTTTTCTTTCTGTTTCCTAGTAGTTTAAACAATTGTACCAGCACCATTGGTTGAATAACATTTTCTTTTTTTAAGCTAGTGATTTGTGATGACAATGTATTTTTACTTCTAGTGGTATTCAAAAGATCTGGTTATTTGAATTGTGGTTTTTAGGTTCATGAATTCCCTCTACCATTTATACAACGTATGTCTTATTTGACCCATTATGTTGTTTTCAGCAGTAGCTCTTTTTATGGTTTGCGGGGTTCTTTGCATGTGCAATTTTATTGCGGATTACAGGCTGACTTTCTGTGAGTCATATTTAACCTATAAACATAAATTTTGTTTGGCTTACTCATGATGTTGAAATAAAAAAAAATGTTGCCACCATTTAAAAATCATTGGATTTTCAGCTGTTCCAGAAAAATCAGAAGACACAGCCTACTTACTGGGCTTGTATTCCCACGTGGCAAAGCCTGCTGGAGCTGAGTGATGGTGCCTTCCCCTCCAGGGCAGATGGAGGCTATCTGGCTTGCCATGGCCCAAGCACTCATCATTGCATTTCTGTCCCACCCTGCCCCACTCATTAGATTACTGCCTGGCCCAGACTTACTTGAGTGTGTAATGTCTGATTTATAAGAAAAACTTTCACATGGTATTCAACTTGATCTTGATGAAACTATTTGGACTATGCTGCTGAATTTATATATAATATTATATAATTCCTGAAATACAATGTTGGGGGGGGGAAACTCCATTGTTTATTGAATGCTACTTGAATAGTCTCCTTTAAAATTAGTACTATTTCAGCACAAGAAATCATATGAGCACAAAGAAACAGAATAATGACATTAAGAACAAATGCAAGAAGAAATAATTAAGTCTTACGATTCAAAAATAAAACACAGCAGCATTTGTATAATATTATACCATGTATGAACAAATGTATTTCTATTCTAAAATTGGTGGGTGTGATGTTGTTTCTTGGCTAATTTCTTTATTCACAAAGCCTTGATGCCTCCATTTTCTCTCCTGCCCATCTTTACCCACATGTTAATTTACATACGCACATTGCTGTGTGTGCTGAGTGTTTTGACTGCTGATTTCAGCATCACTCCGTCCTTTGTCCCTTTCTGTGATTCAGATGAAATCAAATAAGGGAGTAAAAATGTGTTCCATATACCTGGTAAGCGCTAGTCTGGAAAGAGTGAACATTTCTTACTGTGTGATCTTGCTTTGCAGGAATCTGTGGTCAGTGCACAGGCACGACTTCCATTCCTGCTTTCTTTAAACCTGAGAAACCGATGCTGAGGGTATGCTGTGACCCTGGTACAAAGTCACAGAGTAGTAGGTAGCCAGGGCGAGAACTTGAGTCTTCTGACACCTAATTCAGTTGCACCCTACAATACCAGCTTTTTACAGTAGTGGACATTTTTAGGTAATGGGCATATATTTGTTATAGATGATTTTCTGTTAGTCATTAAAATAGTTGTAGAGCATAATGATAAAAAGCAGAAAAGAGAGTAACCATGTAATAGTAATACCCTAGATTTTTATAAAATAGTTGTAAATTAAGAAAAACCTAGGGCATGGAGAAAAATAAAGTCCTTTTGTTTTAACAAAAGAGTGACTGCTAAGTGAAAGAGGTTAAAATAAAACTGCCTACTTTTTTTTGTGCTACTTTCTTACGCATAGGCGAACCATAGGATCACAGAATTTTAGGATTGGGTCTAAGAATGAGCTAGTACAAAAAAAAATCCCTGATCTTTTTGATAAGAAAACTAGGTTCTTTGTTGTCAGGTGGTCTTTGTGAAGCTGTATAGCTAGTTGGTAATTAGACTGGAGTAGAAACCCACTTGCTGAGTCTCTTGTCCATCAATGTGGGGATTAATTTAGGGTCTTTAGATGACCTGGTAGAGGACATACTATCCTGGATTCCCAAAACAGCCTTTCGTGATCCCATGTAGTAGGGGTCGGGGGAAGATAAATATAAATAAATAAATAGAGAATTAACATGCTTCATATAATCTCTTTGCCTGATAGGAAAAAAAAATCATATCAGAAAAGGCTGGAATAATTCATTATTTCTGCTTTAGAAAATAGAAGTTGGAAAATAGGAAAGAAAATGTTCCTTTTCGGGGATGTGGAGAGTTAGGAAGAGTTCGAAGTTAATGGAAACATTCGACAGCATGAGGACATAGTGTGTTCTCATTGATACTCAACAATATTTATTAAATATCTACTACCTTGGCAAGCAACTTTAGGGGGGATAAGTCTGTCTTTTCTGCATTTAAAAATTTGGCTACCTCTTTTCTTAAAAAGCTTCTATAGCAAAAGGAAAGCACATATGTACTATTTCTAGGCAGGACTTGAGAAATGTTTGTGATGTTAACCAAAGGATCTCAGTACTATTATAGTATGTCAATATTATTTTAGGCCCTGTTGACTTATTGATACATATTCTAAATAGCGTTACAGAAACCAGCTGAGCATGGTGGCTCACACCTGTTATACTAGCCCTCTGGGAGGCCAGCGTGGGAAGATAGCTTGAGGTCAGGAATTTGAGGTTGCAGTGAGCTATGATGATGCCTCTGTACTCTAGCTGGGGCAACAAAGCAAGACTCTGTCTCCAAAAAAAGAAAGAAAGAAATCACTGGTAAGTTTTGGGAAAGTACATGACATTTCTGGTCAGAGGATCTTATTGTTATACAAGTTGAGCATCCCTAATTTGAAAACCTGAAATCCGTACTACTGTGAAACTTGGAGCACTGACATGACACTGCAAGTGTAAAATTCCACGTGACCCCTTCCTTTCTGATGGTTCAGTGTACATAAGCTTTGTGTCATGTATAAAATTATTAAAAATAAAAATATTGCATAAAATTACTTTCAGGTTATGTGTATAACGTATATATGAAACATAAGTGAATTTCGTATTCAGACTTGGGTCCATGCCCAAGATTATCTCATTATGCATATGCAAATATTAAAAATAAATCTGAAACCTGAACCACTTCTGGTTCCAAGCATTTCAGAGAAAGGGTACTCAATCCGTATTCATATTGGACCATTAGGGAAGAATATCTTTCCCAAGATATTTTTTCTAACAGTGTTTATTATGAATTTTTTTATCTAGAGAAAAACTTACTCCATTTTAAATGAATTCCATTTCTATGCCAAAATCTGGAACAAGTTTGCTTTTTTAACCTTTGTATTCTTTTTATATATTTATTTTTTTCTTTTTGTGAGGGATGAGTGACATAGCACTAATTCTTAACACACTGATAAGTATGAAGAGTTGAAAAATAACATAGGCTTGGGAAAAAGTCCATTAAAGGAAAAAAAGAAAAGTGTCTCTTCAATCCTAATGCTGTCTTGATGATTAATAAGCGGTAGGCTGGGTATAGATACGTTTTTTAGACAGCTTCATCACATTCAGTGGTATTTTATTTTCAGGTATTTTTCATATTTTGAGCTTCCCAGTGGATTAACTGTATGCATTTTTTCTGTTTAATCAGAGTCGTCTGTGTTTTTTTTTTGATTTGTAGGAAGAAAAAAAGAAGTTTGACAAAGAGACAGAAAAGAATTATAGTGTAATTGATAAACATTTGAATTTATCAGCGAAAAAGAAAGACTCACATTTACAAGAGGTATTCTTTTTATTTTTGTTTCCAAAATTTAATAAGCAATACGTGTCTTTTAAAAAAAAAATGTGCTTTACTTTTGAAAACCTTTCATCTGGCATTATATAGAGATAGAAAAAAATGAACCGTTATTGTCATAAATCAAGAAAAAAAGTTCTTGTGAAACAAGACACAAAATAATGAATACATCTTAAAGTGATTGAATATGGAATTCAGTATGGATTCATAGAAGTAAAATTTTTGGTCTGAGTATTTTTTCACAGGGACAATAATTTTAACTAGCATTAGTGAGGAGCAGATGTATTATTTGTGGGAATAGATATATTAATTGGCTTTCAAAAGTTCTTGAGGAAATGAATTTAATAAGCTCATATACCATTTTGCTTTTATGTGAAGGCAGCATTAATCTTATTTAATGCTGAGGACCCAGGAGGTTCAGCTTCACTGGAAAGAGAGCGTCTGTTTTACTTGTGTTAATAGACTCATTTATTTTGGAGGGACATTTTTGTAAGGAGAAAGAAATTTATATCTTATCTTTCATTTTCTCTTTCTATTTCTTACTGAATCTGCTGCCATTTATTTTTCTTACACATTTGAGTAGAAACTGAATTGTTTGACAATTTGGTACATATGCTTTTATTAAAAATAATGGTGTCTGCAGTTGTTAGGATCTTGTCTCAGTCCACAAAATTGTGATGCTCCAACCCATTTGTTTGTTTTTAAACACATAAGGAATCTGGACATGATGTTACTACTATGGTATACATTTATTGACGTCTCATCAAAAAGACACCAACAGCATTGACTCTAGTATAAACCTGGGTTATTTTTTAAAGTCAAATATTTAGTTGCAAAGAGTGTGTGCGTGTGTGTGTGTGTTGGGGGGGCGTTGGTTTGGTGTTATTCGCATGTGACATTTTTTTTGTCTCCCTAATACCTTTGACATTTGGATGGCGCTTGACATCTCATAGAAGAGAATGGAGCTTTTATACCACTTAATCCTCACTACAGTACTGTATACAGGTAGGGCTCCATTCTCTCCTTGTTCCATGTTATGTAGAGCACCATGCAATGATTACATCCTCCCCTCGTCTCTCTCATCTCCCACCCTCTGTCAATTTTGAAATGACAGCTGTTGCTTTTATAGGTCCCACTCTTCATGCTGGCAGTTTCCTACCTCTGTTCTCTTTTATCTCTATTTTCAGGTATCCTAAAGAGGATTTCCAATTCCCCAAGTAAATTTCCATCTTTGCTTCACTCCTAATTAGGTATCTCATTTTAATCATTGCTTACACAAAATCTTGGGAGTCATCTGATCCATTAGCATATGTTTTCTTTAGCTCCATTCGTATATCTTCTCTGGAGAAATGTGTAGATACATACCTTTAAGAGTAAAATTAGCTAAGTTAGGAAAAATACTTACACGATGCCTTATAAGAATAGTTTCTAGGATGAGAATTCTTTCTCCACTGTTCTTCTGTGGAATTGTGCCCTTCCCCCAATTCCTTCCTAGTTAGGCAAGCAGGCTAAGCTGGAACCTCTTTTTGGATTAGTCTCCTGACCAGCTGGTGCCCCTTCAGTCCCAGGGTATCAGACGTTGTGAGGGCTGTGACTGCCCGCAGATGGGCGGCCAGCCCTGGCCCGCCTTTGAGAGCCAGGTTCTTGAGATGCTGCCATGGTGGCTGCTTCCCCACCTGCTGCCATCACTCCCTACGTCTGCAGCGACTGGCATTTCTCCAACCATCTCTCCCAGGCAGATTTTGTTCTTAGAGGATGTGTTCATGGAAATGATGTTTGTGTGATTGTGATTCTATGTATGTGATTCATCCACGTTGGGTGTCAGTCATGGTTGTGGGGAGAGCCTGCTTGATCTTCAATCTTTGGGGGTCAAGCTCAGCTTACAGAGATGGGGTCAGCAAACTTTTTCTGCAAAGAATATGATAGACTTTTGTGGATCATCGGTCCCTGTTGCAATTGTTCAATTCTGCTGTTGTAGCGGCAAAGTAGCCACAGACAATAAATAAATGAATAGGCATGACTATGTTCCAATACAACTTTATTTACCAGAAACAGGCCACATGACATATTTGGCCCGAGGACTGTATTTTGCCGACCTCTGGTGTAGAGTTTCACTTCTCAATACCTCCAGTTTGACTAACCTCAATTATTTTAACATAGGCAGATATCCAAGTGGAACAAAACCGGCAACACTTTTATGAACTGTCTCTCGAATATGTATGTAAGCTTCAGGAAATCCAAGAGAGAAAGAAGTTTGAGTTTGTGGAACCTGTGAGTATTCTATCAAGTTGTTGGCTAGCACACTTTAGTGATATAATAGAAATATTTTTCTTCCTAGATCTAATAAATGGTTCTTAGAGGCTGTAGTGCATAAACATGAAGCAAGACATAAATTGAAAAGGGCAGACACAGATAGCCACGAAGTCAAGGCATTGCCTCTAAGTCTGGTTCTCAACCGTATTTGCACAGCGACACGTAATGAGTGTTATTCCTGTTGCTACTTGATCTCAAGGACTGCAACCAGGTGCAATTTCTGTCATCTTGGTTGTAGCTCCACCCTCTGAAAGAATTTATATTAGACTATGAGTGAAAGGGGGTTGTTTATGGGATAATCTTTACTCAAGTTTGTTTCTAAAACAAGTATACCAATTTAAAGTTTGGTACTTTAAACAGTTATTTGTAATATGATTTCTAACACCACTTTTACAATGCTTATGGCAATCTGAGAACCAGTGTGTGTAACATTTGAAACAGTTTTGTGAGTTACTTTAGCATTTCTTTATACTTACATGAGAAGCACATGATTTTTGTTTGTAATTATATAGATGTTTTTAACAGCTTTGGTTATTTATATATTTATATATGGGCATATATATGAATATATCTTATCAAAATATAAAGGATATTTCATAATGTGGATTTTAGCAAAAAAATTGACAAACACTGGATTTCATGGTTCTCAAGATTCATTTTAATTTTAATCTAGACTTTTACGTGCTATTCTTTTCTTAAAAAGCTTTATGGAGATGTAATTCATATCTTATACAATCTACCCATTGTATGATTTTTAGAAACAAAAGAATAACCAAGTAATTAATTAAAAATTAGCATTCATGAAGCTATGGTTTAGTTGGAGTAATAGAATTAATCTAAATCAATTAGAGAAAAATTAAACCTCCTTAAAGCTTTTTTTTTATGTGAAATAATAATGGCCTGCATTTATTGGGCATTTACAATGCTCAGTGCTCAAATCATTGTTCTAAATATCGTACTGTACTCATTCATTTAACATGCTAACTCAATGAGGAGGTATTTTTATTATCCCACTTAGCAAATAAGGAAATAACATAGAGAAAGTTTCAGTAATTCACCCAAGGTCTCCAACAAGCCATTGCTAAAGCTGGGAACTGACCCTACTCAGCATTTGATATCAGAATCCCAAATTCCTAACCATTATTCTTTGTGACATTCTGAAGAAAATGAACTTCAGGATTTCCTTAAGTTTCTCCCCAAATCACTTCTGCTCACTTTAGATTTACTTACATGTGGGGCAGAAGCAGCTGCCCTGTGATTAAGAGGGGCAGGTTGGGAGTTGGGAGAAAAGGAAGAATTTAATGACAGGCCTGTGTCTGCCCTGGGCAAGTCACTGAACATCTTTGTCAACCAGACAGAGAGGTCGCACTCCACTGGATGTCTTGAGCTCTTTGATTCTGTGATTTTACTTTCTTATAGATTGTATCAACCTACAGTGGTAAGGTTTTAGTGACAAATGAATATTGGGATTCTCTTGACTAAAGGGGACAAATGGGTGACTTAGAATTCCATTTTTTCCTATAGAGCATGCTATAAAAATTGACTAATTGCCCTGATATTTAAGAAAAAGCATTGTTTTTCAAAAAGACCAATTAATAAATACTATGCACTTGGATTTATTTGAATGCTAGTGACTTCTTTTTAATTACTTTACATCAGTGGGATAACAGTGAGATGAGAGGGAAAAACTTGGCTGTTTATGTGATTCTTTTTTTCCCGAGAGGTTTTTTTTTTGTGCGCTAATGTCTCTTTTTCTCCTTTGTTTTAGATGCTTTCATTTTTTCAGGGGATGTTTACTTTCTATCATCAGGGCCATGAACTTGCCAAAGACTTCAATCACTACAAAATGGAACTACAGATCAACATTCAGAATGTAAGGAAATGAAAGCTTTGTGGTATAAAACAGATGTTTGAAATGTGTATTTTTCATTTATTTGGCGTGTGAAAAGCCTCAAACTAAGACCAAGCTGAGCTGTTGGTGCTGAGAAGCTGAGGATATGTTGCCACCTTCTGGTCAATTCTTGGAGTAACAAACTGCTTTCCCGCCGCTCAGGAAATTCTGCCACCTGGCGGCTTTTCCTGCACTTTTTGGGACAGTTCTAAGGATCAGCTTTGTTAACTCTAAATTAGCTATGTATCAAACAGAAAAAAGAGCTCCCACTTTAGATTTAAGATATTTAAATTATAATGAACCAGATTTCTTCCCAGTTAACTGTGCGTCTTGATTTTTATTCCAGGTAGGCTTATTGTTCAAGTGGAATTTCTTCCCTACATTTTGTGCATGTTCACTCATGCAGTGCTGTTCATAGTTGCCCTTGGTCTTCATCATTTTCCTTTGGAAAATGTACTCTTTCTATCAGGTGTTGGATAAAGGGAAAAATTTTATCTATTAAGCAGTATGCTACATATAATTTTATTCAGGTGGGAGATGGTTTTCCTCCCAGCGCATCAGGTGGTCTCAGAAGTGTCCTCCTTGAAAAGCTAGTCAGGGTACGTTTGGTATAATTTGAGGCTTTGTTAGAAATCCAGTGTGATAGCTTTGTGACAAACTCACAGCTTACACAGGTGGATGGACGGGAATCTCTGGTGTTTGCTGCCTGTCCTTAGTTTTATGCAAAGTTAGTTGAGGATGAATGCCTTTTGTGCAGGTTTGATTTCCGAGGTGTTTTTTTTTTTTTTTTGGTAGTTCCCTATACAAAACATTTATATCCATATTGGGATGATAAAAATCTCCTGTTTTTGTAATTTACGTGTCAACTTCTATTAGTAGATCAGATATTCAGCTGCGCTACTGATAATAGAATCCTTGAATAGATATTTTCTTTTCCTGCTGCTGTGGCCCCAAGATCAGTGAAGAGAATTATAAAATACATGATATGACCATAATGTAACAAAATTAAAAATTCAAAATGTATACGTGTAGATTAATCCTTGTCACCTCAAAATTGACCCTGTAGGTAGTAGAATATTTAATGATGTGATTTTTCAAAATATTTTTGCAGGCAGCAGAACATAGTTTTGTAAAAAGAACATTAGATAGCTTAGATGATTGCATTATAATCCTGATTTTTTTTTTTCTCTTTCTCCACTAATTGGAATTACAATTAGTGGAGATTGTGGAATTACACTTTTTCTGTCTGGACCTTGCCTGTCAAGGGTAGGGAAGGCCTGGATGAGAACCTTCAGGCAGCACTGTATATGTAATTTGTGGGACCAATGTGAAATGAAAAAGTAGGGCCTCTTACTGAAAATTAATTAAGAGATAGATGATAGAGCATTAACCCAAGCAGGAGACTTCTGAGCACAGGGCCTGTGTGACCTTGCAGGCTACATGTCCCTGAAGCCAGCCTTGCCTTGAGCCTCTGGGGTGAGGTATGGGGATACATAAAAGTCTTTGGGGCCTTTATCAAAACTGTCCCTGCACAGCTTGCTTAATGACGTGGAAGTACATTTATAACACACCTGGGGGAAGAGGGGATCTAGTTACCTTACATAAACCAAAATCATTTCAAAGAGACTAAGTATTTAAATAAGAATGAGCAGTACTCAGTAATGAAATCTTACATGCAAATCTTCAAGATAAGCTATCATTTGAAATGGTTCACAAAATGGCCTGGTTAATATCCTTAATACATTAAGAACTTACACAATTGACAACAGCATTCATTTTCTGTAGATAAATGGGTAAATCACAGCTTACTGGGGAAAAAAAACCTTTTTCTGTATCCTCTGGAACTTAAAGATGGTCATTAGTAAATTGCCCTAAATCCTGTGCCTATTCTCTAAATATTCCTGTCTCGTTTTTATTCTGGCTGTTTCTGAGGTCACTGGTGCAGCTCTCGGAAGTAGAGTCTATTCTTTCTCTCTGCCTCACCTTCAATACCGAAAACACCTGATTTAGGTGTTATCTTTGCTTTTCATTTTTGCTTTTATCTAATTCTTTTCTCTTCTGAAATACTGGCATCTTTGAACATGTCACTCATTCTTTATCATCTGCTGTATCTCAATGATACTGTAATTTACTCATTTCTTGGCCATTCATCTCATTCCCTGATGATGTCAGTTTTTATTATAATAAGGAGAAAATGTTGGCTAAAATGTTTTTCATATTGTTGAAAAAAATCCCAGTTATATGTTATTATTTGTGCTACAGGTATTTATGTGTTTAAGGAAATACTCAAATGTTAAAACCAAATCTTAGAATTAACTGTCTCTGTGTTATTACAGATAATTTTGATCAACTTTTCAGTATTTTATTATAGTAAAAAAAATTAAGTAGCAAAAATACTTTATAATCAGAAAAAAGGTAAAAGTTACTTAAAAGTGAAAACAACCTTTTCCTCCCATCTGATTGCATCTATTTTATTGTAAAAATGGCTAGACTTTTTTTTTTTTTGAGAGATTCACTCTTCATCCATTTTCTATAATCTAGAGTAATAAGCGGAAAGCAAGAAAGTAGCAAGATGGGTTTTAGAAAATAGATTTTCCAGAAGAATGGAAATTACATCAAAATTAAAGAATATTTTAAGAAACTAATTTTGGACTTCTGTGATCTCTATCCTCAGAAGAATATGGGGAAGGGGAGACTAGAATAGAATTCTTCCTAGAAGGAAATATAACATGAGAAATTTTAGGATTCATCCCAGAAGTGATGAAGAATGTCTAAGAAGCATTTAAGAATATGGGAAAAATATTTTTGTTACAGTGTTATGAGGAAAGTAGAATACCAAAACAATAAGCTTGCTTTCTTTTTTTAATAAAAGAGATTGGAAGTGATTACATCAAAATATGACAGTGGTTTTTTTCCTGAGGGGTGGGTTTATGGTTACTTTTTATTTTGTTTATACTTTTTGTTCCTCCCATAGGACTGTTTGTGTCCTCCTCTCTGTTTTATCATGATATGGATTCGTTCTTACACTCTGAAAAAAAATTTAAAAAGATACTTTCTATTCTAATCAGATTTAAAATAATAAAAGTATTAGGCTAAATTTAAAGTTGGTTTGTTTGGAAATGTTTATTTACTGAAACACAGAAGGAAAGGAAGGAAAACAAGACAGCAGTGGTCTTTTTTTGGCATTGGGTAGCGTCAGCCAATGACCTGCCCCGTGGGTTATTGTGAGAATTAAAGAACTACAGGTGTTTTCAGTACAGCCAGTCACAGTGTAAGTGCTCAGATGTTACCTATTGTAACATTTACTTTCTAACATTATTGTAATTAGAGGATATCTTCAAATGTACCTGGAATTTAGAATTGGAAATTGCCAGGTTCTAGCCATTCCCATTAGTGTTTAAAAACTGTGATTTTTACTTCAATTCATAATTTACCTAAAAATGATAAATTTGGAAAAAAAAAGTAGCTAAGCCTTTCCCTTCCCAGTGCAGAGACATAAGGTTCTGGGTAAGCAGGGCAGTGAGGGAGAAGTACTTCATGGAGGTGTCTGCAGCAGGGAAGATGCGATATTGGGGAGCACAGAGGTGACATGCGGAAGAGGCTTCTGGAATGTCTGGGAGATTGGTTACATCGAGCAGCTGTGTTAATTGAACAAATAGCAAATATGTTGAAGATGATGGGAGCCAGGTTTCTCACTGAGAAGAAATTCACATATTTGGAAAGGGATAGGCTAGAAAGAAACCTGAAGTATTAGAGTGGAAGTAGATTTATCAGTAGGAAGTCATGGGTTTTAAAATACATAAATAGCTACAGAAGTAGTAATATGTGTTTCTGTGTTTAAGTGTATGTATGTGTATGATATGTACATATATTTTCTAAGTCTGTCTGCTGAGAAGCCTGAGAAGCAATGACAGCCCCTTAGCTATGAATACACTATGCCCAGATTTTGGTTTCTGTAATAAATACTGCCATCCACTAAAAGGAACAAGGGTTCCTTTGGAGAAATGGCAGATTCCAGGATTAGGACAGGGGAAGTCTAAGAAGAACCTGGGTAACCTTATTGGACCAGAAAGAAAGGAATTGCTCAAAGAATTAAGGCGACAGGTCAAAAGATATAGAAATCAGCCTGAATAGGGCTCCTGCTGCTCAAATCTGGGACAATTTGAGCATAAACATAAATAATGGGATTACTGGATACAACTCATTGGCTTAAATAGAAGTGTGCACACGTGATGGCATCTATACATACATATATACATCATACACACGTATATGTGCATGTATGTATAATACACATGAGAAGTGAGGGTTGGAAATGACTTAGCAAAATGACTAAGGAAGGGAATAAAATCAGTGTGAAATCAGTATAAAGATGGACATGAAACCCTGGAGACATGAGAGATAGGAAGAAGACAGGAAACTACCTATAAACTGATCAATTCTTTGCTTAGAGTACATAAACAGATTCTTTTTTTTTTTTTTTTTAGCGCTTAGTTTGTGTTTAAAATAAACCTCTGCAGATAGATTTCTCCTTTTACAACCTACATTTATCAGACTCTCCATCCCACTGGAAAAAAAATGTACCATTCTGTCATTTTTCTGCTCTTAGGACCCTTGATAACTCCTTTTATTGTAGGGAGGAGAGAGAAGAAATTTCGGTGATAATTTTCTATCTCAGCTCCTCCGTAGTTTCACATCAGCAGTTTCTCAGTATTAACACAATTATTTTTCAGCGTGGATGAAAGAAATGTCCAGGAACTCGGTGGTGCTGACTCATCACAGTCGCCTTGGTGATTTTGTCACTTCACATTGCACGCGGGTTTATTACGGTGTGGCCGTTTGACAGATATTGGCAAACCAAGTCCCCTGGGTTTTGGAAATGTGATTTGTCTCTTCAGATGTCAAAGACATTATTTATAGCAGAGTTTCTCCTCCACTTCTTTCTTCAGGGAAGAAATGTCATTTTCAAGCACAATTACCATGACCTATGTACACTGACACTCATATTGATTATTAATAGTTTGCAAAGCAGAATTAAGTTTTTTGAGATTCTGAGTACTTACAGATTGCTAGTGTGATAGTAACAACTTGAGTCAAATTGGTCATTGCAAAGGAGATTCTTCCCAGGTACATATTTTATGACCTAATTTTTTTTTTTTTTTTTTTAACCTAAGATGTAGTAATACTGTGAGACCCAAAGGCAGGAATTTTTATAGTAAATAATAGCATTATTCATGGTGTTAGAAAGCTTCAAAAGTAAATGACCTTTAGTTTCTTTGTCTTTTACTCCTCTGTTAGCTATTTTACCACTACTTTTTTTCCTTTGAACATGAATCTCCATAACAAGACACACTGGAAAGGATGGGGATATTTTGAGAAATTTATAAAATAGTTTACAGTTATCCAGAAACTGTAAAGTGTACATGAGAGAACTCAGAACTTAAAATTTATGTGTGTTTTTTAATCCATTTTAGACACGGAATCGATTTGAAGGAACAAGGTCAGAAGTGGAAGAGCTTATGAACAAAATCAGACAGCATCCCAAGGACCACAAACGAGCAAGTCAGTTTACAGCAGAAGGCTACCTGTATGTGCAGGAAAAAAGTAAGAGGCCCTCAAGCAGTGGCTGAATGGCTGGTTCAAAATCCAAACTGTTGAAAACTCTGCTATTCTCCTTGTCATTGCTGTGACATTTTGGGAAATTATTTCTACCATCTTCTTTGCCCTCTCCTGTCCTAGAAGGTGTATTTTGCATGTTTGGAGAAAACACATTTGTGCTCTGGACAGGGTCCAGTGAGCTTAGGACAGGCTGCGAGCACCCTGCTCTCCAGACACATGTTGACACTCTGCTCCACACTGTGCCCTCAGGAACTTGCTTGTGAGGGAGCCAGTGTCCTGTGTAAGGCTAAATTAAAAGTGAGCCAGAGCTACGAGGGTATTAACTTTTTCCTCCTTTCCCCCACCCTGTCCTTCTCACCAACACAACCCCACAGACACATATTTGTAAACACGTACGCACCCTCCCCTCCCACAACCTTGGTTCTCCTTTAAGATCAGGAGAGACATCTCTCTCTCTCCTTCCTTGACACCATTTCTGTCCGCAACAATCTGAGATATTTGCTTCTTATAAAAATTATCAAGAAAATTACTGATGGCCATAAAAAATATTCCTACGTGGCACCCTAACTTATTTCATGGGGGTTTTAGGATCGTGGCTGTCTTAGCAATTATCTAGTGCATTGGGAGTCCTTACTTTGAAAATTTAAGGACCCATATCTCTTTCAAGCTTTGAATAATTTGGTCTTACTTAAACAGCTAAGCTCTTAAAGTTTACTCCTTCAACTGTAGAGCCCAATTGCTAGTTAGTAGAAAGGATGAGGATGTGAAATATGTCTATGTTTACTATTTTCCTCCCTTCCCACCTCAACTATAATTAGGGTGCTTTACAATTTTCATTTTATTTGGTAATCGTGGCTGATTTACAGGTTTTTCAGACTGATCGATTTAGTAGTAGAGAGTACTCAGGGAACAGTTATGTAGTATCTGTGCTTTGAATTGAATGTTATATGCAGTCAGCAGGATGGTTGTACTTTTTTCATCTGCCATTATTTAATCTGGAATCTCATAGTCTTCTCATGAACATTTATATGACATGGCAGACTCTGCATTTTTCTCATACTTTATCTTCTTAGTCGCAGTTTTTTAAATTGAATTTGAAAGAGCTAAATTAAAATCTTGGATGGAGTAATGAGAATGTTAGAACTCTTCGTATTGTATGTCCAAGTGAAAATCAACAGGAAAATTTAATTTTTAGGTTCGTAACTCTTGCTTAACTCTTGGCTTTCAGAGAAATGGGGCTGAAACTAGACTGGGAAAAAATACAAACAGTAGTGGCAAAATTCTTTTCTCATTTACTGTATGCCTGGTACTATGCTAAATTCTTCATACAACTTATCTCATTTATCCATCAAACAACTGTGTGAAGTATATGGTGCTGTTATCACCACATTTGTCAGTGCAATGGAGGCACCGAGAGGTCAACAAGGTTCCCAAGATCATACACCTACTAAATGCTGGGATTGTCAGCCTGTGACTGGAGTCTGTGTTGGCGCCCTCCCCCCTAGTGGCCGGAGCTGGGCAGGTGTGCAAAAGCATCGTTAGCCTCTGTGCTCAGAGCTGGTTGAGTAGGATCTGGTGGGTGTAAGGAGGTGATGGTGGCTTAATTAGTGGAAAGACCTTGGTATTTGGGGCCATACTCTGAGGTTTGACTTTGTCATTTCTCAGGCATTTGGTCTAAGCTTAAGTTTCTTTAGATTAAAAAGATAATATACCATCCCTTCCTTGAAGTTTTTTTCCTCAGTGTTAAATGAGGTATCTTTGCATTTTTGTGAACCATAGACCGCTGTACAAATGCTAGTTATTTGTAACACACACACCAGTGGTTCCCAAATTCCGGTTTTTGGACTAACATGATCTGAGATAAAATTTACTGTGGTCTAGTAACTCCTTTCATCTCTTCCCCCCCTCCCAAGTAATGTGGTTGGCTTTTCCTAAAGCTAAATACATTCCTTTTAAATGAGTTCTCTTTTTCCCTCCTGAGTTTGGTCCTTTGTTGATTTTTTTAGGTGTAGAAGGTTTATTTATATAGGAAATTATGGTGATACTAGGCCAGGCATGGTAGCTCCGCCTCTAATCCTAGCACTCTGGCTAGCCGAGGCAAGAGGATTGCTTGAGGTCAGGAGTTCCAGATCAGCCTGAGCAAGAGTGAGACTGCCATCTCTACAAAAAATAGAAAAAAATTAGGCAGGCGTCATGGAACATGCCTGTAGTCCCAGCTACTAGGGAGGCTGAGGCAGGAGGATCACTTGAGCCCAGGAGTTTGAGGTTGCTGTGAGCTACAATGGCGGATGATGTCACTGCACTCTACCCAGGGAGACAGAGTGAGACACTCAAAAAAAAATAAAATGATGGCAATAGTAGGTGCTAATTGCTTTTTAAAAAAATGTCTTTACTTGGTAAAAGGAAAAAATTGTCAGCCTCTGCTAGGCCTAAACTTTCATTTGTTATGATTGGACTTTAACTGGTGTGTGAAATTCCAGATGCCAGGGTACCCCTGACGTAGACCACCGGCTTTTAAGAGCTCTGGTGGTGGTACTACTGACTTGGCAAGAATTGAAAAGGGATTCTGAGAATGTTCTGGTGTGTATAGAGACTGTTTACCCCCGTTGAGTCTTATGTTTCTTCATATTTCATTTCTAAAGCTTTACCATAGTCAGTAAGAGCAGCTGCTTACCAGGGCGCTATTAGTGAGGTTAAAGCGCTCGGTGGATTTTTAGACTAACTGCTGCTTCTCGGCACTGTGATTCTATAATTCCATCATTTTGAGAGGCTGGAATTGAATCCCAAACCGTCACATATATTGGATGTAACTTTTGAGACCCTCGTGAGGTCTTAGTACCTAGAAACAAACCAAAAATAGAACTTACAAGTAAGAGATTTTCAGGTTTGAGGTAACTGTTGGTTTTTCTAGCAAACTATTTTAAAAGTATGTCATTAAATCACTGTTGCTGAAAATGTCTTAGAATTTTCTCTCCAAGTCTCTCCGTGGGCCTTTTTGTTCTCCCTAGTGTTTTCCTTTTATTAGAACCAGCCGTGTTGCTGGGTTGTTTCAGTGAGCCGTATTAGTTGCTGCTTTTATTGAGTTTTTCCTCTTTAGTAATTGGTTTGGAGCTCTGCATATCTGCTTATTTATGAGGGAAATAAATGTTTTTTGTTGAAGGGCCTGCTCCATTCGGTTCCAGTTGGGTCAAACACTACTGCATGTATCGGAAAGCAGCCAAGAAGTTCAACATGATCCCATTTGAGCACAGATCTGGGGGGAAACTTGTAAGTATTTGATTCTACATAGCATAAGAGGTAATGTTTGAGGGTGTCACTTTAATGGTTTGTATTTTAATGGTTTATATTTACTAAGGATAAATAAATTTTGTTTTTAGCATGAAAATCTTTGCTTTCTTTTGTTTCTAAAAATTGATCAGAAAACAGAACAGTTTTCTGTGTTTTCTGAGTTGCATTCATAGGTTTTTACAGTCGGAGTTTTTGGTAAGAGAACAGTAGAATCCTTTGATGTCACTTGCACATGTGTATTCACAGCCGGAGAACATTATAAAGTAGAGTGATCTGTGATGAATTTCACTGTTGTTCAGTTAGACTTACAAAGTTCTCACTTAGGTACTCCCCATTTAGTTGATTCCCCATCAAAGAAATAAACAGCAAAGCAAAAGCATGATAGTTACAAAAGGGCAAGAAGACCTCAGGGAGTTGGCTGTGTAGGAAAAGTAATCTTCATATGCATCTTAAATAGAGCTGCATCTCATAACAGTAATTGATGGTCTAGAGACAAAGCTCTTCCCACCGATACCGAACATACTTGGTACCACATTTTAGGAAAGCAGGTTAATTCCTTGCTTGCTGGGTAGATGGGTGTAGTTTTGCTGCGGTGAATACAGAATTAACCCACGTTCACTCCTATTTACATATACTTTGCTTGTTCCAGAAAAATATTTAAAGCAGCTTGCAATAAAAACATTCATGTAGTAATGAAATAGACGTGAAAAGTCAAGGGTCATGGGGAAGAGAGTGAGGTAAGGATGTCACTCTTACTGGCTGATGGGGTTAAGATTGAACATCAGTCTTGAGTCAACTTTCTATCAGCTAATTCAAGTCCTAACACATTTCTGCTTAGTGATGTCTTTCTGTTTTAGCCTCCAAATAATGGAAAATTACATTTTGGAATATAACTGATATTTTGAATAGTTATATATTTGAATGCTTATTTAATATTAGCAATCCTCATATTCTAGAAAATATTAACGTGTTTTAAAAGTGTGTACTCAGACAACTTATAGTTCTTTACTGAGTACCTGAATTCCTGTACTGCTTCTGTCTTTAGTCTCCTACCTCTTTTTAATGCTCTTAGAGAGGATGGTTTAAGTGACATAAATGGGACCATATTAAAAAAAATTAAAGATAAATTCAAGGTGATTCACGTAGGAAAGAGAAAAACTGCATGGATTGAATGGTTTTAGCTTTAGATTATCACAGTACCTGATCTAGGGCCCTTAGTGTACTTTTAGTTTGATCCATATGGAATTGCAGTTTTTGTAGATCAAAAAAGGTCACATATTGACTATGACTTATGGTATAACATAATGCAAAATAAAAACAAATTTTCACTTTTAAACAGTATAATAAGAGAGTAACAAATATTCTAGCATCTGGAAACTACTGTTAATCTACCTTTTAGAATTAACATTGATGAGGTTTTGTTTAATGTCATTATAATCAGTGTATGATCTGGAAAACCTGAAGAACTGGAGAATAACAAAAAAAGATTACGAGTTTAGATTCTAAATAGTGTTTAAATTAGTTTGAAAGAGAATAAAGAGAAGGGACTTATAATCTTGAGCCTTGGCTTCCCACCCCTCAAGATAGAGAGGCTCACTGTGTATATGCTTATACTATAGTTTTACAGAATGTTTAAAATGATTATTTGCAGGGGGATGGAGAGGTGTTCTTTTTGAAAGAATGTACCAAAAGGCATACAGACTCCATTGACAGAAGGTTTTGTTTTGACATAGAAGCTGCTGACCGGTAAGTTACTGGAATTATTGGACATGATGAAAGAGTCATTTTGAAAAATGATTTTAAAAAAGTAGAGATTAGTTGCAACTGGGATCTCCATGGCCTGAAAGAATATTAACTTGTTACATTGCCAGGCTGTGTATTCATTATAAGCTGTTCAGTCTTGGTCACTGTGTTTAGCTATAGAGTGATAGTTTCATCTTGGCTGAAGTTGACAGTCATTCTAATCAGTGTTGTCACTTAAAAAATTACCTTGGAGCATTTCACTGTTGATCCCAGCCTAATCTTCGGCACAAGGAGAACAATGAGTGAGAGTGAGGAAGTAGGTGGCAAAGCTAAAAAGGGGTGGTGGGTAGCTGTTAATGCAGAACAACATTCACTTTCATGTGTGGGAATTTTCAGTGTGTGTCCTCTGTGTGCGATGGAGGAGGTTAGGCAAACTCTGTTTAGTCAAAGACCAGTTATTTTTTTCTTATTGTATGACTTTCAGTTATTTAGTTACCAAAGAATCTTTGCCAGAGAGGAGGAAGGAAAAGAAGAAAAAAGTTTATCTGTCAATGTTACCACTTGTCTGGCATTAATTTCTTTTTTCTTTTCTTCTCGTTTTATCTTCCTTTCCTCTTTCCTTTCCCTTTCCCTTTCTTTCCCTTTCCTTACATTTCCTTGAAAGTTTATGGTTTGCAAGGCATTTCTCTTGTAAACAACTTGTAGAATGTGAGTTGGTGGGAGTGGGACGGAGGGAAAAGGAAGCAGGATGCCCCAAGAGCCCTGCTTCTATCACGACAACCTGCATCGAGGCCAAGAACTTTTTCTTGACTCAAGTGTATCAGACTCTTCCTCCTAGGATTTGGGAATTGCGATCAGAGACCTCCACTTGGTCTTTGCGGAGTTTATGTCATCTTAGGGCTGTGATGTGGCTGTCTTTTGCTGTGTGAAGGGAGAAGCAGATGAAATGAGGGGGAGGCGTGAGGTGCAAGTTCTAGGAGGAGGAAGCAGCAAGTGCAAAAGCCCACAGGCAGGAACATGCTAGATGTTTCCATGGGGCAGAGAGGAGGCCAGCCAGTGTGGAGCTGGTAGGAGATGGGGCTGGGCGGATCCTGCCAAGCCTGGTCGATGCATAAGAAGGGGGAGAATGGATTCTAAGCAGCCAGAGGAAACCGTTAATTAAGCAGGAAAATGACAAGATCAAATCTCCTTTTCTGAGAGTTTGGCTCTGAGTGCTGGTGGACCTACCTGGACAAGGCAGGGGACAGTCAGGAGGCCGGCCTTGCCTTGGCAGAGGTGCTGGGTTAGGTGGGCCATGGGGGGCAGGAGCGAAGAGGAGCACTGCCACTTTGTCCCTCTGAGCCACAGGTCTTTTCTCTACAACACGGGATTGAAGGTTCCTGCTGACCTCTTAGGGATGATGAAGGTTAAATGAAGGGACATATGACAAAGTTTGATATAGAGTAAGTTCTCATTAAGTGGCAGTTGTCGTCGTTGTTATTCCCCTAATAATAAAACAGAGCCCTCACCAGGCTTGTATTCTAATGTGGGAAATAGACAAAACAAATTAAAGTGCTAGGATTGAGAGAGGTGATGGGGGTACCGTGGGGAGACACTCGTCTCCCTTGGAAATAGAGCAATACCAGGATTTGAGGAACTCTGCTCTGCTTTCTGTCTTACTCACCATCCCTCTGTCTGAAATCTCTCTGTGTCCTGTCTGGCATTAACTTCTATGTCTTCCACTAGCACTTAGGAAAATAATGGTACTCATAGAATATTTGTTTTTTAATGGGGCAGTGATTCCTTGCCAGCCCTGGTTTTGGCAATGATGGTTTTTAGATCAGGCTATTTTGTGTTTGTATAATAAAAGCTTTTAAAGCAAAAGTTCTGTTCAGGTGAGCTTGGATGAGATAGCCAAGTCTCTGGGGGTAGTGCAGAAGGGGAAGGTCTGTGCTTTCCTTTTCAGCAAATGAATTGAAGACCAGACACTGAACATAAAAATGTGCCCTTAAGCACATGATAAATTTGGCACTACCATGAAAAGGACTAGTAGTTAAATAAGCATTTGCCAAGGTTGGAAAAGATGAAAGAGAATGTCAGTGTAAAAGAAGCTAAATTTCAAGCCAATAAGAAATTGTTCCAGACTTTAAGAAGAGAATTAGTCTGTGCCATGCAACTTGAGCATACGTATGGGTGCACACACCCATGGACAGCATTTGAGTCCTTTCTCTGTGCCAGTGTTGTAAAAGCTTGCATGTTTTAACTTGTTTATTCCTCACCATGGTTCTCTTACATAGATATTATCCTTTCCATTTTATGAGAGACTGAGGCACAGAGTGGTTGAGCAGTTCCCCTAAGGTCACACAGGTAGTAGAATTGCTGAGATTTGAACCCCTGCTTTCTGCCTTCAGAGCGCAGCCTCATAACCACTACGCCATAGGCCTCAGCAGATTACTGTATGATTAGGATGTTTCCTAAATAATTGACGAAAGCGAGTCAGCAGCGTTGTCTCCTAGAAAATGTGGCAAGTGAGGAAAATCTGATTTGTTTTGAAAGCTGGTTACTTGTAGTACTTTCATATATTGTTTTAATGCGATTTGTATTTTTGGCCTAACTCCGTATTTTCTCTGAGACCTTGATTATACCAAATTATTTTTTATCAGCCATGATCCTTACTATGATTTTAACCACTCTCCACCCCTCACAAAGGCAGACGAAGGATTCCTCTGTTTTCACATATAAGGATGGTAACTTACAGGGAGACTTGGAACTAGGGAGGACCTTGAGAGTGATCTATGCTAGTGGTTTTCCAGCTGCTTTATAGCGACACCCTGTTTTCAAATGAAATTTTACACTTATGCATATATAAAACAAAAAAAGAGAGTTACCTTATAAAAGATGGGTAGGGGGCCTAGATCCCCACTCTTTTAGCTTCCCATTTTTTCTTGCAGAAATCTCTTAATTTACTTCTGAGACCCAGAGCCCCTTTCCGGGAACTCCTGGTAGGCGACCTAATCTAGTCTGGAAGGTTCGAGAAAGGCACACGGAGGATCTGACATCTAAATTGATAACTGAAGGATTATTTGGAGGCAGCTGGGACTGAGACTCATAGGCCGGGCAGAGTGAGTGTCACAAGTGGAGGCCCGGAGACGTAGAGGCTCCCCAGGAGCCTCCAGCATCGCTGGAGCAAAGGCCAGGGGGAGGGGGAGAGGAGGTTTGAGATGGGGACAAGGGCCTCAACTTGAGGTTTTCGAGCTTAACCCATTAAATGGTTTTAAGCAGGGCAGCGCACGACATATTTATATTTGTGTTTTTCACAGCTCACTCTGGCAGGATAGAGAAAGATTTAGAGGAGGCAAGAGTGGAAAGGAGTGAGTAGTTTAAGGAGGGAGTGAGAGGGCAGTGGAGGCTAGCGGAGGCTAGTCTCGATTTGAGGGAGACTTTCAGGGATAAACTGGGTGTTGAAGTGCAGGGTGAAGGAGGGGAAGGTTTCTGGCTCGAGTAAATGGTGCCATTTACTAAGATGGGAAACAAAGGAGAAATAAGAATGGGGGAAGACGGTAAATTCAGGTCATGTTGAGTTAGTTAAATTGCTGTGGATCATTGAAAAAAAAAAAAAAACACCCAGTAGGAAACTGGGGACAGTGCTTGTCAGCTACAGCAGCATTTGACTTGGTGTTCACCTTCGACCTCCTGAAAGTCTCCATCCTTTGAGTTCCATGATAGTGAACTGTTCTGGTTCTCCTCACATCTCTTGATCCTCCCTAGTTCAGCCATTGCTTCTTAAATGTTGTCATTTCCTGTGGTTGTCTTTTCTCTCTTTCTGTATCTGTCCATTTTCATGCTTTTACTCTCGAAGTGTATCTCCCTAAACGTGTATTTCTCTTACCTTTCTCTGTGTTTTGAACTGCTTCTAGAATCTTTAGCTTCTTTTTTTTTTTTTTTTTTTTTGAGACAGAGTCTCACTTTTTTGCCTTGGCTAGAGTGAGTGCCGTGGCGTCAGCCTAGCTCACAGCAACCTCAAACTCCTGGGCTTAAGCAATCCTCCTGCCTCAGCCTCCCAAGTAGCTGGGACTACAGGCATGCGCCACCATGCCCAGCTAATTTTTTCTATATGTTTTTAGCTGTCCAATTAATTTCTTTCTATTTTTGGTAGAGACGGGGGTCTCGCTCTTGCTCAGGCTGGTCTCGAACTCCTGAGCTGAAACAATCCGCCCGCCTCGGCCTCCCAGAGTGCTAGGATTACAGGCGTGAGCCACTGCGCCCGGCCTTTAGCTTCTTATATGGTTCAGGTTAAGCATCCCTAATCTGAAAATCTGAATTCTGAATGCTCCAAAATCCAAAACTTTTTGAGCACCAATGTGATTCCACAATTGGAAAATTCCACACTTGACCTCATGTGTTGGGTTGCAGTCAAAACTTTATTTCATATACAAAATTATTATTATTAATATTATTTTTAGAGATGACGTCTCTGTTGCCCTGGAGTGCAGTGGTGCCATGATAGCTCACTGTAGCCTCAAACTCCTGGACTCAAGCGATCCTCCTGCCTCAGCCTCCTGAGTAGCTGGGACTACAGATGTGCACCACCATGCCCGGCTAATTTTCTTATTTTCCATTTTTTGTAGAGATAGGGTCTTGCTGTATTGCCCAGGCTGGTCTTGAACACCTGGCCTCAAGTGATCCTTCTCCTTCAGCCTCTCAAAGTGTTAGAATTACAGGCATGCACCACTATGCCTGGCTCATGTACAAAACTGTTAAACATATTGTATAAAATTACCATCAGACTATGTGTCTAAGGTGGATATGAAACATAAATGAATTTCATATTTAGATTTGGGTCCCATCCCCAAGATATCTCATTATGTGCATGCAAATATTCCAAAATCCGAAGAATCCCAAAACCCAAAACAGTTCTGGTCCCATGCAGTTTAGATGTGGGGTACTCAACCTGTAAATCTCCAGTTCTACTCTTTTTATAATTCTTGGTAATTTCAGTGTCACTTCAGATGATCTTTTCAGCACTCTGCTTGTTGCCTCCTTGACCTCCTCTCCTTCGGTGATCTGGTTCTTTACCACACTGTAGTCATTCCCTCCTGTGATCGTTCTCAGACCGTGTCATTAGGAGCTGCAGTCCCTCGGTGATCTTGATTGCAAACCTTTCTCTTTCTGACACCACCTTCTGTCCTTCCCTGCTGACTCTTTCCTAGTAATAATCTGCTAGATCCCCCAAGGAAGACCTGTAATCAGTTGATCCCACAGCACCTCAGCTGCCTTGGGCCCTTCCTTCCTTCCTTAACTAGTATAAGTTTCATACTCATCATAGTCAGTCTCTTTTTAATACCCTCAACTCCATTGCCCTTTTTCTTCTTTATTACACTTGTTAGCACAACCCCAATTTAGGTAAGATTCAGTTCTTTCTTCTCTCTTTCTGGAGAAACACATTGTACCACATTCACTGGGATCATGTCAAATACATGACCACTAGTCTCAAATAGGCCATTAATGTTAACCACTAATCATGCTATGTTTTCTTGGTTCCTTCATTCTCCCAGTTGATGAATATTTCATATTTTCCTCTTTTTTTAGCCTCTGATGCTGCCTCCCTTTCCTGATGACTTTGTGTCCTATTTTGTTGAGGAGTAGAAGCAATAACAAGAGCTCTTTCCCTGCTATGTACATCCACCTCCACCGTCAGTGCCCAGATACCCTCCCTTTCCTCCGTTATTATGGGAGCTGTCTATGTTCCTAATCAAGGCTACCTCTCTGTTTCGTTGTTTCTGTTCACTTTTCCCATCCTCTCTCCTCTTCTCCAGGACTGTGGTCCTCAACCCCTGGCCCGTGGACTGGTACGGGTCTGTGGCTTCTTAAGAACTGGGCTGCACAGCAGGAGGTGAGCGGTGGACAAGCAAAGCTTCATCTGTATTTACAGCCACTCCCCATTGCTGGCATCACGGCATAAGCTCCGCCTCCTGTCAGATCAGCGACTGCTTTAGATTCTCATAGGAGCTCTAACCCTACCGCAAACTGCGCATGCGAGGGATCTAGGTCGTGCACTCCTTATGGGAATCTAATGCCTGATGATCTGAGGTGGCGCTGAGGCGGTGATGCTAGCACTGGGGAGTGGCTGCAAATACAGATTATCATTAGCAGGTTTGACTGCACAATAAATGTAATGCACGTGAATCATCCTGAAACCATCCTCCCCCACCACCCCTGTCCTTGGAAAAATTGTCTTCCATGTAACTGGTCCTTGGTGCCAAAAAGGTTGTGGACCACTGCTCCCAGGATATTGCTCAAGCAACTCTTCTTTTTCTTTCTTGTTAACATTAGTTTGCCTCTCATCTTCATGTGAAATGCTCTTATTTCATTCATCTTAAAAAAACCCAGAAAACCCAAATCTACCACAACCATTATCAACAATGAAACAGCCCTTCCCTTTCATCTACTTTCCTCCCATAAACAGCAAAAATTCTTCAAAAAGCTAGTATGCTCATGGTCCCAAATTTCTTTCCCGCTCTGCTCTGTTGCGCTCTCTCCACTCTGGCCGTTGCCCCACAGTTGCGTTTGCTGTGAGGTTGTCAGTGGTCTTGGTGTGGCTGGGCCCAGTGGTCAATCCTCAACGCTCGGTCTTTCCCCGCAGCCTCATTGACACGGCCTGTCACTCTCTCCTCCAAGTTACACTCGCATCACGTGATTCGAGGACATCACACCTCCCTGTTTTTCTCCCACCTCAATGGCTTTTCAGTTTTTTTTTTTTTTTTTTTCTACTCCTTTGCCAGTTCTGCGTTTCCCAGCCCTCTTGATGTTGGAGTTCTCTGGGCCTCAGTCCTTAGATCTCATCTTTCTACTCATGGTCCCCTGTGATGTTGTCCAGCCTCATGACTTTAAATGCCATCTGTATGTTGGTAACTCTCAAATTTATTG
>NW_012152507.1:2290493-2298441 GCF_000956105.1 Propithecus coquereli
CACTGGGGAGTGGCTGCAAATACAGATTATCATTAGCAGGTTTGACTGCACAATAAATGTAATGCACGTGAATCATCCTGAAACCATCCTCCCCCGCCACCCCTGTCCTTGGGAAAATTGTCTTCCATGTAACTGGTCCTTGGTGCCAAAAAGGTTGGGGACCACCACTGCTCCCAGGATATTGCTCAAGCAACTCTTCTTTTTCTTTCTTGTTAACATTAGTTTGCCTCTCATCTTCATGTGAAATGCTCTTATTTCGTTCATCTTAAAAAAACCCAAAAAACCCAAATCTACCACAACCATTATCAACAATGAAACAGCCCTTCCCTTTCATCTACTTTCCTTCCATAAACAGCAAAAATTCTTCAAAAAACTAGTATGCTCATTGTCCCAAATTTCTTTCCCACTCTGCTCTGTTGCGCTCTCTCCATTCTGGCCGTTGCCCCACAGTTGCGTTTGCTGTGAGGTTGTCAGTGGTCTCGGTGTGGCTGGGCCCAGTGGTCAATCCTCAACGCTCGGTCTTTCCTGGCAGCCTCATTGACACGGCCCGTCACTCTCTCCTCCAAGTTACACTCGCGTCACGTGATTCGAGGACACCACACCTCCCTGTTTTTCTCCCACCTCAATGGCTTTTCAGTTCTTTTTTTTTTTTTTTACTCCTTTGCCAGTTCTGCGTTTCCCAGCCCTCTTGATGTTGGAGTTCTCTGGGCCTCAGTCGTTAGATCTCATCTTTCTACTCATGGTCCCCTGTGATGTTGTCCAACCTCATGACTTTAAATGCCATCTGTATGTTGGTAACTCTCAAATTTATTGTCTCCATCTAGATCTCTTGCCTGAATTCTAGGTTCTTAAATTTAGCCGCCTACTCAGTATTGCTTCTGGGATGTCTAATAGCCATTTCAAACAGTGCATACATGGGGGATAGTGATTGGTTTTTGTAAATTTTCCAAGAATTCTTGGGGGATGAGAAGGTATACTCTTGTGGGATCCAGCATTTTATATAGGTATAAGAATTCAGTCATACCATATAAATTCTAATGTACAAATCTTTACTTCTTTCCAAGGTAATACATGCTTATTGTAAGTCCAATTTTTTTCTGAAGTTTTGGGTTACTTGGAAAATAATTTTCTTCATGTATGCATCTCCTTGAGTCTTCAGGATAAGCTCCACCTCTCCCCCATTTTTTTCCTAATTACACACTCCTCGTGTTTTTGTTTGTTTGTTTATTTTATTTCCTCATTTCTAAACAGAGGAACGTCTACTCAGGTTTGGTGTTATCGGTGCATAGTGTTTGCTGGGGGCTTAGTTTCCTGCCATCCACTACTGTCCATGTTTTGCTATTAGTCTCCCAGTTGTGGAGCAAAATCTGCTGGGAGGGGTGATTGTACTTTGAAATCTCTGATTCTGGGGCTTCGAAGGCATTATTTAGTGAAAAGGGTGAATGAGATAGGCTCTTCTCTGATCTGTTTGCCTGATTCTTGACCAAGCAGACTACTGGGAATTACAAGTAATTTGTTCCTTGTGTACTAGATTATACATTCCATGAGGGTAGGAACATTGTCTTACTTAGTATTACTTGGTACTATAATTGTAATGCCTCATATTTGGTGGCCATTTACCAAATTTGTACTGGATTAAATGAAATTGAATTGTTGCTCAGAACTGGCAGAACTGGGATTAGATTCAATCAAGCAACTGTCAGTCAACCATCCTTTTCTTTTGCACCACGCTGCTACACAGTGAACTGCAGTGTTTTCCTTCTGCTTAAAGAAAAACAAACTTAACCCATTTTGGAATGTGTGGGTAGTGTAAATGGATTTCTGATGGAGTTTGTACAGAAGTCCTATTGGGTACCTTCATATAACAGTGATTGCATATGTTTAATATAAATGTATTTTATCTTCTTTGCAAGTATACATTTTTGCTGTTTTTAATGTCTTGTGTTAGAAGAGCAGTCAGGTCACATTGTGACAGTAGGTAATATTTATAAACTGCAGAATGGAGCCTGGGTTTGCATTTGATCTGTGTAAATATAAATCAAGAGTTTTCACTTAATTGTGGCATCAGTTCTGATCAGATTTGGTTGCATGTAATACAAGTCAAAATAAGATGAGCTAAACAGTGTCAAAGTTTATTTTTTCTCTTGTTTGGGAAGTCCAGACATTCCCTGATCAGGGTTGATATAATCCCACTCCCTCTTGGGCATGGGTTACCTTCTCAGTCACCTCAGGTCCAAGAGAGCATGTAGCACTGCCCGTTTATCATATAGCACAGCTCTTGTTGTAGGAACGCTTTCCCGTCGTTGCACACACTCTTGCTCACATACCGTTGGCCTGAATGGAGTTAAGTGATTACTCCTAGTTGCAAAGGAGGCTTTTAAATCCATGGGAGATTGCTGTCTTTTGTTTTCAGACGTCCATGTGCTGTTCTTTTACTTAGGAAATCTATTACAACAAAGAGAAGAATGGCTAATGGAGGTGGTGGTGGGGGGCTCAGCTAGCTGTTACTGCTTTGATTATCAATGGTTAGATGCATGTGTACTTCATTTTTTTTCTCAAGTCACTAAAAGGTAACTTTGAATATTTTCTTAGCTAAGAGGCAGCATTTAAAAACACACGTGCTATGGAACATCCAAAAAGCAAAAAGACAACCTACGGGATGGGAAAAAATATTTGAAAATTGTATGTCTGATAAGGGACTTGTTTCCAGGACATAAAAAGAACTCTTACAACTCAGTAATAAAAAGACAAATAAAATTTAAAAATGGTCAAAAGATTTGATCAGACATTTCTCCAAAGAGAGTATACAGGTGGCCAATAAGCACATGAAAGGATGCTTAGCATTGTTTAGCTATTAGGGAAATGCAAACCCAAACCATAACTAGATACCATTTTGTACCCACTAGGATGGCTATAAATAAAATGTCAGATAATAGCAAGTGCTGGTGAGGAAGTGGAGAAATTGGAACCTTCACATGCTGAGGGTGGGAATTTGAAACGGTACAGCTGCTTTGGAGAAAACAGTTGAGCAGTTCTTCACAAAGTTAAGCAACATTGCCTCTGACCCAGAAATTCTGCTTCTAGCTATATATTCAAGAGAAATGAAAACTTAGGTCTATATGGTCAACCTAAAAGGAAGAAGCCAAAGCAAAATTAATACAAGTAATGAGTTTATTTGGGCCATGCTTGAGGATTGCATCCTGGGAGCATAGATCCAAGTTGCCCACAAAATATATTCTGATTAGCAGCAGTTACAAGTGGATTTTTAAAGGAAAAGAAGAGGCAGTTCCTGAGTTGTTTACCAAGAATTTACATTAAAATAACATAAGCCATTGTTCCTTGTATCACAGATTTCAGGAACATGGACATAATGCGTGAGACACTTAGTCAGGAACAAAATGAACAGTTGCCTCCAACTGGGGGTTGGGAAAGGTTGACTGAAGTCCCAAACTCATGTCTCTCTGGACTCTCTCTGCATACCCCACGTAGCTCACATTGCTCTGAGCTGTTTTTCTTTTCTCGACACAAAAACGTATACATGAATTTCATAGAAGAATTATTCATAATAGCCAAAAAATTGGGACCATCTAAATGTCTACTAACTATTGAATGGATAAATAAACTGTGGTATATCCATACAATGGAAAATGATTTAGCAATAAAAGAGAACTAGTACATGCTACCGTGTGATTGAACCTTGAAAACATCATGTTAAGTGAACGAAGCCAGTCATAAAAGACCACATATTATATAACTACATTTATACAAAACGTCCAGAAGAGGCCAATCTGTGTAGATAGAGAGTAAAGTAGCAGTTGCCTAGGTCTGGGGGTTTGGAGGGAAATGGGGAGTGATGGCTAATGGGAATGGGTCTCTTTTCTGGGGTGATAAAAATGTTCTAAAATTCATTTTGGTGACAGTTATACAGGCCTGTGAATATATCAGATTGTACACTTTGGGTAAATTTTATGGTATGAATGACATCTCAGTAAAGGTTTTTTAAACAAAGGAACACAGCTGCAAATAAAGACATGCCTACTATAACTAAAATAAGGGTCTTAATGACCATAAACATTCACTGCTTGAGGCCAGTCATGGTCATGTCACTCGTTTTAGGTTGGAGAAATAGTGTTTTGTGTAGTTGTCTTCTCCATGGCAAGCTGTAGCCTGTCAGGAGGTGTAGCTTTCTTCCCCGAAGGGCGACGTAGCACCCGTCCCCCGCCCCAACAGTTCTGTTATATAATGTGCTTTTCGCTTCTTCGGCATGCTTGCCACGTGCCACATTGTGCTGTGACCCCCACACGTTTGCTTGGTAAATAATTACCATTCTGCGAAAGTTCTCCCACACATCACATTCAGGCACTGCTTAAAGAAAATGCTTCTCATTTTGCTCTCATTAATCTGACATTTCAAATATCATATTTGGTTTGATTTTCTGCCTAGTTCTAGTACATCACTCTTGAAAGGATGGCAGGATGCTTCTTACTTTTATAATTCACTCATTTATATTTGCATGATGATGAGAGGAGGAAATCACCTGTATATCTGAAACATTAGACGTTTTAGAGTGCTTTTATATCAACAACTTTATTTAGCATCTGTGTGCACGGTGCTGTACTGTTTCTCACTTTAAAGGAGTGAGTTAAGAGCATGTTGCTTCCAGAAGCCCATGCAATTGGACTGAATAAGAATGTTTATGTAGCACATTAACTGTACTAATATTTGTGTTTTATAGTGCATCTCATCCAGGCACCTAGACAATTGTTGACTGTGTTTGACATTGAGGGTACAAGAATAAACCAGAAACTAAAAGGCCTGACCTTATGGGAACACACAGGCTACGAGGGTTTAGAAGCAAATGACAGTTCAGAGGCCCAAGGTGCTGTGGGAGCTGAGAAGCATTAGAAAGTGTGAGGCTGACTGGGAAAGCTTACTAGAGAAAATGATTTTTAAATTGACTCTCGAAGATCGGGGAACAATTTGGCACCTCAGAGAAGGGGGAGGCCCAAGGCTAAAGGAATCACAGGAAGTCTTGAGAGAAAACATGTTGATTCTTCAAATCACAGGTTCTCAACTGTGGGTGATTTTGTTCCCAGGGGACATTTTGATTGTCCTGAGTGTGTGTGGGTGTCGGGGGTTGGAGGAGGGCAGGCAGGTGCTACACACATCAGTGGGTAGAGGGCAGCCATGCTTCTAAACATGCCACAGCGCACAGGACAGCCCTCCCAACAAGACACCATCTGGTCTAAAATGTCAATAGTGTCACTGTTGAGAAGTCCTCCTTTAAAGCATTTGATAAGGCAGAGACTCCAACGAATGTTTGTGGAATTGAATGGAAGCACACTGTTGTCTTTTATGTGAATATATTTATGAGGTGTGCATTTCAATTAAAAAAGTGTGGTACCAGCTTAATTTGGCTGTAGCCCGGGAGGCGAAGGAAAGCCGGATGGAAAGGGCTCTGTGTGGCTTTATCCTTTCAGGGATGCTGAGTCATTCAAGAATTCCACCGAGATGCCGGTGTAGAGAGACTAGGAGAGGAAGTTATTTTAAAAGAATTTAAGTGGAATTTGTGGAACACAGAATAGGTAGAATTAGAAACAGCATTTCTTGTGTACAGGCTTCTGTGTTTTTCATAGAGTGTAAGATTTTGCCCTAAAGATGGTATGGTTGGTAGTAATGTATTGAAAGCCACATTTTATATTGGTCCTGATATTTAAGTGGAAATCTAGATTGACATTAATATGGATTTATTTTTGAAGTGTGTGCCGAGGACACTGGAGTATGGGACGCAGAAAATTTTTTTAGCTTTTGTGAATAAACCTGGAACGCACAGTTTTGTACAAGGGTTTTTGTGGACACATGTTTTCATTTGTCTTGGATAAATACCTTGGAGTGAGATTGCTGGGTTATGGTTATACACGTTTGACTTTTTAGGAAATCGAGTTTTCCAAAGTAGTTTTACCCTCCCACCAGCAATGTGTGAGACTTCCAGTTGCTCCACTTCCTTACCAGCTTTTGATTATGTTGATCTTTTTCATTTTAGCAGATTTTGACTTAATGACATTGAACACTTTTTCATGTGCTTATTTGTCCATTTGTATTTGTTTTGTGATGTACCTATTCAGATTTTTGCCAATTTAAAAAATTATGTTGTTGGTCTTTTTGTTATTGAATTGTGGGAATTCTTTATTCTGAATATAAATCCTTCATCAGATATAATGTGAATCCTTTCTCATATCTGTGGCTTGCCTCTTTATTATTTCTTAACAGTGTCTTTTGATGGGAAGAACATTTTAATTTGATGAGGTTGAATTTATCAGTTTTAAAAAATTTTATTGGTCGGGCTTTTTGCTAAGAAATCTTTTTTTGCTCTGAGGTTTTGAGGACATTTTCCCATGTTTTCTTATAAAAGCTTTATAATTAGTCTGTGACTCATGAAGATTTTTTTGGGGGGCAGGGGAATGGTGTGAGGTGTGGGGGTTGAGGTTTGTTTATTTTTTTTCTAGATAAACAGTATTTCCAGCACTAGTTGTTGATAAAGACTTTTCTCTCATTTAATTGTTTTGGCACCTTTCTCAAAAATCGTTTGACTGTATATGTGTAGGTCTATTTCTAGATACCCTATTCTCTTCCATCTTTGTCCTTTTGCCAATTCCACACTTACAGTGATTGTTACAGCTTCAGCCAGGTGGTGTACATCCTCTGTTCTTTTAAAAATTGTTTTGGCCGTTGTAGATCCTTTGTATTTCCGTATAAATTTTAGAATCAGTTTATTTCTACCAAACAATGTCCCCCCTCCCGAACCCTCGTAGGTCAACGTTATCAATATAGACCCTTACGTTTCAATGAACGTGAGTTTCCATGTATTTAGATCTTTAATTTCTCCCAGTAATGTTTTACAGTTTTCAGTGTAGAGGTCAGGGGCATCTTTTGTTAAATGTCCCCAAGTCTGATATTTTGTTTCTGGAGGGTAATTTTAAAAGAGATTTGTTTTCCAAGTGGTCACTGTTAGTGTGTAGAAATGTAGCTAGTTTTTGTATCCCACAATATTGTTAAGCTCACTTATTAGTTCTATTAGTTATGGCAGTTCCTTTAAGGAATTTTTTTTTTATGTGCACAGTGATTTCATGTGTGAATAAAGACAGCTTATTTCTTCCTTTCCAATTTATATGCCTTTTTTTTTTTTTCTTACACTGTCTACGACCACCCATAAATGTTGACTAGCAGTGGTGATACTGGCCATCTTGCCTTGTTTCTGATCTTAGGGGGAAAGCATTCATTATTGTACTTTAAAGTACGACATTAGCTGAAAATTTTATATAAATGCCCTTTTCATTTTTAGGAAGGTTTTGTTTATTCTCAGTTTTGATCATGAATAGGTTTGAATTTTGACAAAATATTTTTCAGTGTCTGTTGAAATGAACAAAAAATATTTACCTTGAATCTGTTAACGTAGTGAATGGCGTTTCTAAGTTAAGTTACCTTTACATTCCTAAGATAGACTCTATTTGGCCATGATGTACTAACTTTTTATATATTGCTTCATTCATTTTGCTAGTATTTGGTTAAGGATTTTTGTATTTATGCTCATAAGAGATATGTGTATTATCTTTGCTTTCAATGTCCTTGTCTGATTTTGGTGCCAAGGTTATGATAGCTTCGGAAAAGAGATGGGAAGTTTTCCCTTCTATTCTATTTTTTTGAAAGTGTTTATGTAACATTGGTATTATTTCTTCCTTAAATGTTTGAGATAATTCACCTGTAAAGCCCCATCTTGGCCTGGAGTTTTCTTTGTGGAAAGTTTAAAAATTACGGAGTCAGTCTGGGTGTGGTGGCTCACACCTGTAATCCTAGCACTCTGGGAGGTCAAGGCGGAAGGATTGCTTGAGGTCAGGAGTTTGAGACCACCTGAGCAAGAGTGAGACCCTGTCTCTATTAAAAAAAAAAA
>NW_012152507.1:2299091-2309743 GCF_000956105.1 Propithecus coquereli
CCCGGCAAATGATACCTCTTTTTATGTTTGATATTGGAGATTTTTCATTTTTTTATAAGTCTTGCATAGAGGCTTATACATTTTTAAAATATTTTCAGAGAACTCATCCTTTTTGTATTTTACTGGTTTCTGCTTTTATTTTTATTTACTTTTTAAATTTGAGTTTGTTTTTCTTTTCATTGCTTCTTCAGTTGGAAGCATAGATCATTGATTTTTATACCTTATTTTTGAATGTAGGCATTTAATCTGTAAATTGCCTTCTAAGGATTCCTTTAGCATACATCTCGTAGATTTTGATGTGCTTTCATTATAATTCAGTTTCAAATAATTTTTTATTTCCTATGTGATTTAGGATATAGATGTTGAATCTACGTGATGTTTAGAAGAGTCTTTTTAAAATTCTAAATGGGGATATTATACACGTAATATTATTATTTTTTCTACTTTAGTGCTCTTTTGGTTAGGTAACATAGTCTGTATTTTATCAGTAAATGCTGAATACTGAAAAGATCTTTTTTCATGTGTGTGTACATTGTTATATCTTCTTAATGAAATGACCCTTTATCATCATGAAATGTCTCCACATTTCCGCTAATAATTATCTCGAAATTTCCTTTCTCTGATATTAATATAGGCACACTAGCTTTCTTATACTCACTGTTTGCAGTGTATCATTTTTCATCCTTTTTGTTTTACCTCTCTGTGCCTTTATGTTTAAACTTTGTTTTTTATAAACAGCATACAGTTGAGTCCTGCTTTGTTAGCCTTAGCTTTTTAATCAGGGTTTTAGTTAAGTGATATGTACTATAATTTTTGCTATGTATAGATTTAAAGCTACCATCTTGATTTTGATTTCTATTTGCCATGTTTGCTCCTCTCTTCCTCCTTTACTGCCTTCTTTTCAGTGAGTTGAATATTTTTTAATACTCCATTTTATCTCCTCTATTGATTTTTAAGTATGCCTTTTTGTGTGCTTTTTTCGGTGTTATCTCAGAGTATAATGTGCCTTTTAAAATTACAGTATCTCCCTGTTGTATCAGAGTGTAACATGCATTTTTAAATGATCATAGAATCTACCTTTTCATAAACAATATAGGAACCTTAGAATAATGACTTCTAATAACCACCCTTCTGCTCTCTCTGCCATTGTTATATATTCTAATTCTACATCCATTGTGAATCTATGAAATACATAGCATCAATAATTGGTGGATTTTTAAAAGAAATTTAATGTTTATCTACATATATGTATATACATACAAGTGTGCGTGATTTTTTATACTAACATATTTATTCTTTCTAGTTTTCTTTATTTTCTGCAGAACCGGGCTTTTATCTTGTACTATTTCTTTCAAGTTCCTTAAGCTAACTTAATTCGAGCACTTCTTATAATGCAGTTCTGCTGGAGAATTATTCTTTTATATTTTGTCTGTCTGAAAATATCTTTATTGTGTTTCATTTTTGGTGGATATAGAATTATAGATTCATAGGATTCCCCCCCATACTTGAAAATGTCATTCCATTGTCTTCAGGCCTCTATTTATTTTCCGATGACAAGTCATCCATTTTTCTTACCGTTCCCCTATATGTCCTCTTTTTCTCTTGCTGCTTTCAAGATTTTTTTTTTTTAATGGTTTTTATGGTTTTCTTTGTTTTGCCCTGCTTAAGGTTCACTGAGGTTCTTGGATATGTGGGTTGATATTTCTTACCAGTTTTAGAAAATCTTAGCTGTTATCTCTTGAAATATTTCTTCTGCCCTATTTTCTCTATATTTTTTTGGTTCCAATTATGTTAGACCATTTGATATTGCCCATAGAGATTTCAGATTCTCTGTTCCACTTTTCTCACTTGATTTCCATTTGTGTTTCAGTTTGGATAATTTCTGTTGACCCATTTTCAAATTCACTGATTCTTTTTACTGCTGTGTTAAACCTTTTCAAAGAATTTTTTGTCACTGTTATTTTATTTTTCATATTTTTGAATACAAATAATTGTTTCATCTCTATGCTGAAAACCTCCATCAGTTCTGCATGTTGATCACCTTTGCACTAGACCCTTACCATACTTATGGTTGTTTCTGTTTGATTTTTTTCTAATGTCTTGGCTATTTTTTTGGTTTTCTTGACTGTTTCCTCTCGTGATCCGGGGTTTACGTTGTCTTGCTTCTTTGTGTATCTCGTGATCTTTTGATTGAATGCCAGATACTGTGTGTATGAGAACAACAGAGAAAGTAAATAATACTTGTGTCTAGTAGAGGGCGTGCCCAGTCTTTGATCAGGCCATTAATGTGTAGGGCCGAGTTTGTAGTTAAGCTGAGATTTGGCATTGTTGCTACTTTGATTAGATTCAGTTTATTACAGGCTTTCATGTGATTTGAGGATGTCATCAGAGCCTTCTCTGGAAGGCTTGTCTTGGTTCTCTTGTCCTCACCTTTCAGCATGCCTGCATGTCTGTGCCTTAGGGAACAACTATCTCAGCTTTCCCACTCCTGCCCCAGCCACAAGAGTCCCTGGTGTCCTACTGAGAGAGAGCATTGGGTGCCTGGAAGTTTTCTCTCTTCTCCTGCCTTGCCCCTCATATACCTTTAGAGTTGGTCTCTCAGTCCTGCTCTCAGACTTCCTCATGAGCACTTGGTGAAATCCCATGGCTAAGAGTTGGAGAGTACGTTCAGACTCTTTAAGTCTCCTGGGAGTTCTAAACCATCACACTAGCCTGTACTCTACCTTTAAAATGTTGTTAAAATTACACTGTTTTCTTCATCTCTGTTGGTTTTCTCTTTGTCCTGCTGGTCTGCCAGTGATGAAAGCAGTGTGTGTGTGTGTGTGTGTGTGTCTGTGTCTTTGTCTTTTCTCCAGGGAGGACCTTTTCATTTTCTAGATTTTGGTTCATTAGGTTTTCTTTGTATCTTTGCTCTTAGATGGAATAAAGAATGCAAAACAACTATGGTTCTCCATCTTGGTCTTGCTGGTAGGGTGGGAATCATGTTCTCTCATAATTTCCTGCATCCTGAGCAGAGCAGCAGTTCTCTAATGATTATTTGAATTCACTTTAATTGGAACATATCCTATTTCTGACTGTATCATTGTTTGCTTGCTCTATTTGAAACATCTTTTTGGTGGACAGAAGAAAGAAGTTATAAAGACTTCACCCTAAGTAAAATTAGGCAACATACTTTTATCATCTCTGGAAAAATGTCTGATTCATAGATGTACTTTATATTTTTTCCCCAGAAACCATCATGAAAAACTGATTACAGTTGCTGCATTTCTCTAACCTTAAAAAGTCCTTTGTTATGGCATTGGCATGTTCCCCTTCTCATAACAAAAGTTAGTGCACAACTTGTGCTGATTTGTTTTTTTTCTGATTTCCTTTTCAACATTCCTCTTAGAAGAGCATTATAATATTCTTGATTATTACTATCATAAATTTTGGTAGCTTCTCAGGTTTTTTCCCTTAACAACTTCATTTACAATAATGTCTCTCCAGACTTGTCTTGCGATTGTTTCTCTCTACTTTTTTCTTTTTGTATATTGTATTTTATGAATTTAAGAGCTCAGTGATCTATCAGATAATATACCAGGAAAACATGTGTTTTCCACATGCTTTGATAGAACTTAGATAAAAATACAATTGAAAGAGAATTATAGATATGGAGTAAAATACAGATAATAGCTCCATAGACAGTTTAATGCTAAGGCCTAAGGTAGTGCCGGATGCATAATAATACATATTTTTTTTAATGAGTGAATGAAAAGAAATTGAGATGCTGATTTAAGAACAAGAACTTGTTTATTCATATTAAATGTTTCTTCAGATTTCAATTCCCAACCTTATGCCTTAGAGAGAATAATTACGGTTTTATGGAAAGAAAGACTATACTGGTAACTTGTTCTCTTTTACCTAGTTTATTTTTCCTTCATGAAGTTTATACTGTTGCCTTTGTGGTTACCAAGAATCAGTTTTGACTCACTGCATGTGGTCAGTTGTTCAGAGGTTAGCACAGTATCTGGCACTTGGGTAGGTGCTCGGGTTATAGTTTGGTTGAGATGAATTATGAGATGAATAAGAGAATAGCAGTGTTCTCAGCCGAAGCAGTGTGATGCCCATTGCAGCAATATTGGCTCAAGAACCCAAATCGGAACTTTGTCAGTTTTAATTCCAGCTCCATTGGAGTCACTAATGTTACCTTAGCTTTTCCATGAAATGAAGATGGAATTGCTGTTTCTTTCTTTATTTAAATGTGAATAATCCAACACACTGTTGTAAAATTTTCTGTTCTTTACTATTCTTATATTCACCATGTTGTCATTTATATCCATTAAAGTTTATTAATAAAACATGTCCTTTGTTTCAAACACTACAGAATTTTTAGAGTTTAGTTTAACAGTGAGATGCTATTAATACTGCAGTTTGAAATGTGTCCAGTGTTTCCTAAAGTCTCATTTTCTGCTTAATGATATCCTAGCAATTGATTATTAAAGAAGAAAAGAAACTCGAGAAATTTAAAATGGTTGAAACATACTAGTGCACGTTTTATTTTTTCCTATACTAATGTTTTAGAGGAAGGGGTCAGTAAATAGAGGATGAATACAAGCAGTCTTCGTGAGGGGATGGGAACCCAGTCTTACATAATGGTAGTGGCCGATCCCTTTAATTTTAAAGTAATGTTTTCTAAGTGTGAACTGTTATGAAGAATGTGTGGCATAATGAATTAATGCTCAATGGTGGAAATGTTTTGAGTCACCATTTGCCGTTCACATTTGCCAAAATGTAAACAAGTAGAATTCTTTCCTTGTGGATGATGCAGTTTTCCTTAATCTCTCATCTTTCATCAGGTTTGCTTGTTCTCTGCTGTATTCCACAAAGAGCTAGGTGGCTCAAGTTTGAGTCATTGTGCTTGGAGGCAAGACATATAATAATACTTCAGTTTTTATGCCACATTGGATTTTTTTTTTTTTTTTTTTTTGAGACAGAGTCTCACTCTTTTTGCCCGGGCTAGAGTGCCGTGGCATCAGCCTAGCTCACAGCAACCTCAAACTCCTGGGCTCAAGTGATCCTCCTGCCTCAGCCTCCCGAGTAGTTGGGACTACAGGCATGTGCCACCATGCCTGTAGTCCGGCTAATTTTTTCTATATATTTTTAATTGTCCGATTAATTTCTTTGTATTTTTAGTAGAGACGGGGTCTCGCTCTTGCTCAGGCTGGTTTCGAACTCCTGAGCTCAAACAATCCGCCCGCCCCAGCCTCCCAGAGTGCTAGGATTACAGGCATGAGCCAGCGCGCCTGGCCTACATTGGATTTTTATCCAGATGTAAATGGCTGTTTGATCTGAAATATAACAATTGCCTTTTCCCTCTCCCTGAGTATTTATAATTCTAATTAATAAATCTTTACACTCTTCACCATTCAACACCCATTTCTGTGTTCCAAGTTAGAAGAATTGGTCATTCTTTCTCCTATTCAACATCTCTATTTGCTGCTCTAGGTGTGACTTGGTTAAAAATATCCAACCATCTACCCCCAGTTAGTATTTCGTCTCACATATGAACATCAGTGGAAAACCTTAGGGGAAAACAAAAAGGAACTAGAGAGTATAAGGAATTTCCTTAGGCTCATTGTCTGATTTTGTGAGTTGTAAGTATATTAAGTCCTTATTTGCTAATTGTTTTTGGCTTTCACTGAATCCCTTTAGTAGTTATCAATGCTATGTTATAATTGATCCATCTTTTATTCTTTATTCTTGGAGAGACAGCTTTCTTACTCATTATTTTGTTGCCTGTAGCATGTAGGAGCACTTCCAGAATATTTCTCCAGCCCATTCTTTTTATTTTTTTTGATTTTTCTATATCATCCTTCTATCCTCCTAGTCTTTTAACATCTCAGCCAGCTCTTGCCTGTCTTCAGTGCATTTTCCACCCAACAGCCAGAGTGTTCTTGTATAGTTTTAATCCGATCATGTGATTCCCCTACTAAAAACCTTTACCGATGTGTAGGACAGATCATATCCTCACTGTGGGTCCAGGAGGACCCGGGTCTGCCGCCCCTACTTTCCACTGTGCCACCCTCCGACTGGCTCACAGGACCAGTGAGGGGTCCATCCTAGCTCCTCCAGAGTGTACTCTTCCTCTTCTCTGTACCTTCTCAGCTTAGGGGACAGCTCTGAATTTAAAAAAAAACTTTTTTTTAGAGACTACTTTTTTTTAAAAAGCACTTTTAGATCCATAGCAAAATTTAGAGGATGGCACAGAGACTTTCCCTATCCCCTACCCCTACATGGGCATAGTTCCCCCTATTATCAACGTCTTCTACCAGAGTGGTCCATTTGTTGAAATTGATGAACCTATGTTGACACATCATTATCGCCCAGAGTCAATGGTTTATATTAGGGCTTATTCAGGGTTGTACATTATATAGGTTTGGATAAATGTGTAATGACATGTATCCATTATTATAGTATCACACAGTATTTTCACTGCCTTAAAAATCCTCTGTGGTTCACCTGTTCATTGCTTTCCCTCCAATCCCTGACAACTACTGATCTTTTCACCGTCTCTATAGTTTTACCTTTTCCAGAATGTTAAATATTTGGAACCATACAGTATGTAGACTTTTTAGATTGGCTTCTTTCATTGAGTAATGTACATTTAAGTTTCCTCCATGTCTTTTCATGATTTGAAAGCTCATTTCTTTTAGCGCTGAATGCTATTTCGTTGCAAGGGCGTACCAGAGTTTATTAATCCATTTACCTACTGAACGACATCTTGGTTGCTTCTAAGTTTTGG
Source organism: Propithecus coquereli (assembly GCF_000956105.1). NCBI lineage: Eukaryota > Metazoa > Chordata > Mammalia > Primates > Indriidae > Propithecus > Propithecus coquereli. The sequence continues at coordinate 2,305,873 of NW_012152507.1, forward strand.
CAGTTATGAATAAAACTGCTATAAATATCCATATATAGGTTTTTGTGTGGACATATGTTTTCAGCCCCTTGGGGTAAGCATAGGAATATGATTGCTGGGTCCTATAGTAAGAGTATTTTACTTTTGTAAGAAATGACCAACTGTTTTCCAAAGCATGTGTACCATTTTCATTCCCAGCAGCAATGAATAAGAGTTCCTGTTGCTCCATATCCTCATCAACACTTGTTGCCGTCAGTGTTTTGGATTTTGGCTATTCTAATAGGTGTGTTGTGGTATCTCATTTTAATTTGCACTTCCCTGCTGATATAGGATGGGGAGCATCTTTTTTGAGGCTTATTCACTATCTATATGTCCATGTGTATATACTCTATGACTCAACAATTCCATTTCTGGGTATATACTCAAAAGAATTGAAAGGAAGGACTTGAACAGATATTTGTACATCTATGTTCATAGAAGCATTACTCATAATACTCCATGGGTGTATGAATAGATAAACAAAATGGGTCATATACACACAATGGGATGCTAGCCTTAAAAAGGAAGAAATTCTGACACATGCTCCAACATGAATGAACCTTAAATACATTATGCTAAGTGAAATAAGTTGGTCACAAAAAGATAAAGAGTGTTTAATTCAGTCATGTGTGGTACCTAGAGTAGTGAAACTCATAGAGACAGAAAATAGAATGCGGGTTGGCAGGGGCCAGGGAGAGGGGCAGTGGAGAGTTACTGATTAATGGATACAAAGTTCAATTTTGCAAGACGAAGAAAGTTCTGGAGGTCGATGGTTGCACAGCAGTGTGAATGCGTTTAGTGCCACTGAACTGTACACTTAAAAATGGTTAACATGGTAAATTTTATATGTATTTTACCACAGTTAAAAATTAAAAAAAAATTACCATAGTAAAATCTTTGGAAATAGCAAGAAAGGTTTTGTTATAGCAGCCAAGGGGTAACCTGATCTGTTACTGGTGTCTTTCAGGCCCGGCGTTTCCTTGACTCTGCAGGCGTTTTCAGAAGAGGAAAGGAAGCAGTGGTTGGAAGCTCTGGGTGGAAAAGAATCTGTAAGAACAATCAGTGGTTGAGCTTTATTTCAAATCCTTTAGAGTTGACTTGCATTCCTTTTTATGTTATTTTTGTTTTATAGCATTTGAGAAAAGTTCCCTGCTGAAACAGGTATTAGAATTCATCTTGGAAGCATTCAACATTCTAGTAATTTGGCTTGGGCAAGCAGCAGCCACACATAAGACTGGTGTATCATTAGTTTTTATTTCTGATTTTTCTTGAGTTTGCGACTCTGATTTGCTTCATTTCAGAAAGTCATCTAAATTCTCAATTTCTTCTTTCCTACTTGATGGTACTTTAGGCGATGAACACAATAAATGCTTGGAATGCGTTTTGATCTCTGTGAAGATGGAACAGTAAATATGAGACACTACAGGCAGTCTTATTAAATATAAGTGACTGCTGTAATTATTTTGCTCGATTTAACAATTTATGGTTTAGTCTAATGGTTTACAGTATGCAGTATTATGTAGCCTTAGTGAATGGGCCTCTGTATTCAGATTGCTTTGAGGAGTAAATGAAAGGTAGCCATATGGATCTGGAGACACTGGAATTCAGTCTGTTCGCCACTTTATCCAAGTACTACTTTCCTTAGTGGCCTTTGGGAGTTGAGGATTTGGCAGATCATGCATTGAATTGGGGATTTAGTGAGAATAATTATAGAAATGCCATAGAACCAATTTAAATACACTCTACTTCAAGTATTGTGACTCTAAATAAACTGCCAATGCAGGTGGTAAGTGGGCTAATCTGGAAAGCATTTGCCAATTCAGCAGGATTTAGAAAAAAAGGAAAGAACATGGTTTCTAAGTAGAAGAGGGTGTCGCATACAGTAAAAAGAGAGAGGTTTCAGAATAGAGCTTGTGAAATGGGCAAAGGATAATGTTTTCTCATGGTGAGAGTATGGGAAATGGGAGCAAGGAGGCTGGTCCGCGATCTTGACATGGAGTTTGAAAACCCAAATTAAAATATATTAATCACTCTTGCAAAAAAAAAAAAAAGTGATCAGATTTTTTGTGTCATCTTAACCCATATTTGAGTTGCATTTAGCCTCTGTAGTTTTACTTCTATTTATCTTTAGTTTGTCCTTGAAATTTTTAGCTGGGAGTCAGTAGTATTTACAGTGCTTGTGATTACTCAGAGCCAAAACAGCTTCTATTAATCTTTAGTAAAGGCAATGCACTAACTAGCATATATCTCCCCAGAGATTCAGATACTTTGGAAAGTGAGTTTACATGGTAAAAAGATCACATGAGTAAGTCATTGGGAAATAAGTCTGTTGCCAGTGGAAGTGTAACCTTGAAGACATATGTAACCTCTCTTTTAGAGTAAAGAGCCAAATGATTAACTCAGATATACAGACAAAAGCAAGTATGCAGAAAGGTAATATTCAGCTATGTATTTATATGGGGACACTTAAAATTGCATATTTTTGGCAGGTGCTGTAAGCCTTGTAAAAATGGGCCAACATTAGAATTCTTAGAAGCTGTCCAGAATTATCACCTTGCTATTTCAGATGTAGTTATTTAAGTTATGGGCAGGGGTTCTCTCTTTAAGTAAATGCCAGATGTAAGAAATAATGGTGAAAAACAAATGCACTTCATCTTATTGATTAGAATACAGCAGTTTCTTTGTCATCCTATAACTCTAAACTGAATGTTTCAAATTTATGTAAACTTTTAATAAGTTTCTTAAGGACCATGTGCCCTTCATCTTATCTTTGCTAGTTTAGCATACCTCAGTAAGAGAAAAAAGCACTCTCAGAGATGCCCCTTTTTGTTTGTCCTTCCATCTGAGCGTATGATAGTATGCAAGTAAGTAGGAAAACACAACACTGTTTCTCCACATTCTCACACAGAACACTTCAGACACCGGATGTGTGGGTTTTTACATTTATGGACCAATTCTCTGACACCAGATGGGTGTCCTACAATTCAATTTAATTCTGACACTACCCGGCGTCAGTGTCAGATCCCACGCATTAAGGGCTCAGTCCCATGTGACTGCCTGCACTTCAGATGCCAGTCGCAAGTCTGGACCTCTCATACTTCACACTAACTGGCTGCAAATTGGAGATTCCCATGACCCTCTCCTCAGGTTCCATACCTTGCTAAAGTGCCTCACAGAACTCAGGGAAACATTTTATTTATGTTTACCAGAATGTTATAAAAGATGCAGCACAGGAACAGCCAGAGGGAAGAGATGTGTGGGACAACGTATGAAGTGAGGTTGAGATGTGTGCTCGGAGCTTCCGCCCTCTGTGGGTGCACCGCCCTCCCAGCACTTTGATGTGTTACCAACCCGGAAGCTCATCAAATCTCATTGTTTAAGAGTTTTTGTGGAACTTAATCTCCAGCTGGGTGCAGTGGCTGGCACCTATAGTCCCAGCTACTCGGGAGGCTGAGGCAGGAGGATCACTTGAGCCCAGGAGCTTAAGGCTGCAGTGAGCTATGATGATGCTACTGCACTCCAGCCTGGGCAACAGAGTGAGACCTGTCTCTCATAAAAGCAAGAAGAAAAGGAGTTCAGCCACCTTAAAAACAAAAAACCATCTCCAGCTCACTTTCCAAGAGGTTGATGGATGGGGCTGAAAGTCCAAACCCTCTAATCACTGGTCTTTCTGGGGTCCAGCCCCATGCTGAGGCTACCAGGGGGCCTATCCTAAGTTACCTAATTAGCATAAACTCAGGTGTGACCTGGTGGGGAGCATTATGAATAATAAAAGACATTGCTACTCAGTAAATTCCAAGGATTTAGGATCCCTGTGCCAGGAAGCAGGGACAAAGAGCAAATATATTTCTTA
>NW_012152507.1:2311585-2327727 GCF_000956105.1 Propithecus coquereli
GCCTTTAGCTTTTTTAAAATAGTGAAATACAAAATTGGATTTAAATAATTTTTTTTCTGTTTTTGTAAGGAAGAGAAAGGTGATAATTGTGCCCTTAATATTTTGTAACTATATTTCTTTTAGGTGCACAGTTGGATAAGATGGGATTCACAATTCTCAGAAAATGCATCAGCGCAGTTGAAACGCGAGGTAACATGATTGTCTGAATCCTTTTATTCATGAAAGGCTATAGGTATGTAAAATCTGAGTCATTTAAAACTCCCCTTGCATAGTTAAGTGTTACGAAGTGCCTTAATATGACATACTCATTCTGGTGTCAGAGAGTCAGTTACTCATTTTCTATGGCAATGTAGGATCTTCCTTTTTATTTATATATATTTCTTTCCTGTGTGAAGAAGTCAGTGTTGAAATGAGAATTGTGTTAGTTTGCTGCACCTGCTGTAACAAAATACCACAGACTGGGGAGCTTGAAAAACGGAAATTTACTTTCTCACAGTTCTGGAGGCTGGAAGTCCAAGGTCAAGGTGTCAGCATATTTGGCTTCTCCTGAGGCCTCTGTACTTGGCTTGCAGATGGCCACCTTCCCACTGTGTCCTCACATGGCCTTTTCTCTGTGCGTGCATGTCCTGGTGTTCCTTGTGTGGCCAGATTTCTCCTCCTTGTTAAGGACCTGAGCCCTATTGCATTAGAGCCCTGCCCTAGGGCCTCATTTTAACTTAATCACTTCTTTAAGGGCCCTGTCTCCAAATATAGTCACATTTCGAGAAACTAGGAATTAGGGCTTCAACCTGTGAATTTGGGGGGACACAGTTTAGCTCACAGGAATCCATAGAAGGGTCAGCAGTGTTGGACGAAGACTGATCTCAGTCACTTTTTGTTCAAGCATTGTGAAGATATTCATCTTCCATTGTTTTGTGGGTCCCTGTTAAAAAATATGTTTTATTGAGGTATAATTTGCATGCAGTAAAATTCACTGATTTTAATTGTACACATTGATGAGTTTTGAAGACATAGATAGTTGCGTAACTATTACTACTATAATCATAGGAGATTTCTGTTTTCCCCCAAATTCCTTTTTGCAATCAGTCCCTATTGCCTCCTTGGCCTTTACTATCACCAAGCTGCTTTTTATCACTCTAGTTCTGCCTTTTTTTCTTTTTCTTTTTTTTAAAGCATTTTGTACAAATGGAATCATGCAGTATATAGTTTTTTGACTCTGGCCTTATCTAGGTAATGTTTTTAAGACTCACTGGGTAGATCCTTAGTTCATTTCTCTTTATCACCAGGTAGTATTCCATTATATGGATATACCACAATTAGTTTATGCATTCACCTGTTGATAAATATTTGAGTTGTTTCCATTGTTTCCATTGCTTTAAGTTTAAGCAAAACTAATTCCTCCTGACCCAAAGTCCAAAAGATTTTTTTTTTTTTCCCCAGTAGTCTCTACAGAAAAATAAGGCCCTTTCACTTTGCAGCCATTCCAGACTTTGGAGAAAACAGATATTGAACACTGCAAAACAGGCTGTCTCTGGAGGTTGAAATTCTCTTTGTTTATAGACCCAGTGAAGTATAGCTAAATTGAATATTTAATTTACTCTTATATGTTGTATATTCTAGTCCTACTTTGGATGGCTTACTGGGATGAAACACTGCGTTCACATTTTCTGTCAAAACAAGGTCTTTGTTATAAAGCCAGCACTGCCCCCTGTGAAATTAGGGTGCTGGAGAACTGAAGAATAGGAGCCGTTTTATGATTTGGGGATTTGCCCGTCAATAACAACAACACAAGCCACAGAAAGCCGTATCTCCCACACTTGTACAGCGGCCATTCAGGCTGAGAGATTTTCATTTATTTCATCCTGCACTGAAGTTGAGCTGACAAATTTGTTCGTTTTCCTAGTGCTTCAAAAATTTCAGAAAAAAAAATACTATACTTTTAATCTCTTAATCAACACTCATGTTTCTTTTTTCCTGAGTTCCTTAAGTTACAGCCTTAATCATATCATTTGCATGCTTATTTATTTTGATAAATCAAATTCTTTCCCCAAAGGGTATGTTTTATACATATTTGCTTCTGCCTGAATGGATAAAGATCTATCTAGAAGGCTTTCTGATTGATATATGTAGTTTTAATGGGGTGTTACATACATTGAGTGGGATAAATAAGTATTGGAATCTGGATGTATTGAATGTGTATTTATTATAAATATGTAAATTACTGGATTTTTTAAAACAGAAGAATGGATCTATACATTTAATGCTTGATTTTTTCCATATAAAAATGAAAAGCACGTGCTTTTCTTTTCAAATCTTTTGTTCCCAAAGGTCTTCCATTATTGAAACCTTTTTTATTTTTATTTTTTAACGTTATCTAAACTTGACCATTACTGAAACCTTTTGCTTTTAATGGAGTAATAGACTAAAAATAGATTTAAAGGAATCAACAGTCAGATCATATTATTAAAATAAGGAGGAACATTGTAGACTCTCTCAGGCTTGTATCCTAAATTTGGAAGTTCCTTCAGGAAATACTGCTCTTAATGATTTCTCCCAAATCAGCTGTCTTGGCTATTGATCTTTTTTTATGCTACTGGTGTTGTTGCTTCACTTTTCTTTTCTTCTTCTTCTTTTTTTTTTTTTAAACCAGCGGGGATAAAGCTGGTTTATGGTCCTGTAATGAGAAACCCACAAATCTCCATGGCTTAAAACACAAGACTTAACTTTTCACTCAGCAAGCATTGGTTGGAGGGCTTTGCTTATCACCTGGGTGTAGGAAGCAGCTGGCCAAGTTAAAGGTGCCTGATTGCCTTGCAGAGGGAAAGGAAGCTCTGGAGGGCTTTGGACCAGCAAGTAAATGCCCTGGCTTTGAGTGAGTTACATTTGCTTGCAACTAATTGGCCATAAATATCTGCATAGCCCCACTCAGCCCCAAAGGACTCTTGGAAGCATAACCTTACTCTGAGCCTGGAAGACAGGTAGAGAGCTGGAAATAGTTGGTAAATGGCATTATTACTGCCATGTACTTCTTGGATGTGTATACCAGAAGCATTTAATGAGATCTAATTGAAGAATTATTTCTAATTACTGTTTTCCATGTTTAAATTTGACTATCGTTGTCTGAAAACTACCATTTCATATGGTTTTGTTAAAGCAGTTAGCATTTTTCTTACCCTTTTCTTTTTTTTTTTAATCTGTGAGCTTAGAAGATGTTTATTGGAACAGAAATACAAACAGAAAACCCAAAAGACAACTGTGACAATACTTAATATTTAAATGTAATTTTTCTTAATTCCTCAATTTATATTTGATTTATGAAATGTTCCATATTTTTCTATTTAAATGTAATTTTTCTTAATTCCTCAGCTTAATTTATGTTTATGATTTATGAAATGTTCCATATTTTTCTGTTGTAACTTTGTCCCATGTGTTGTACCAAGCAGAAAAGTTTTTAGCTTTTAGCACGACGTGATTTTCTCTATATGTTTTTGTGGCTCAAAGTTTTTGCGTTGCTCAGGATAAACTGGAGATCTGACAGTCCCACATTCATCTCAGGACAGATACTCAGGAAGCCTCAATCTTTGTTAATTGGATTTGCAGGAGCAAAAAATGGGCTCAGTGACTCTGTAGCAGAAACTTGAGTGAATGTAAAGATGTAGGATCCATCGCTAATGTTATAAAAGGAAATGATTCCAATGTTCATATCCAGGAAAATCCCTACTTGGTGTATCCGGGGCCTCACCCAGGGGGTAGTTAAAGGCACAGTGTCCTGGCTGAGAGGAACTCTTCATTTCTCAAGCCCACAATCCAGAAGCTAAGTTCTGAAGACAGTAGAATTGCCCTTTGTCGGTTAACAGATTCTTTGCAAACACCTCATATTCCATTCTTTGCCTATTCCCACGTCCACCTGTCAGCATTTCTGGCTAGGGGTAAACTTAGGGGAGCACAGAACACAGATTATGTGTTTGAATCTTTCGATATACTCTCTGCGATTCTTTTTGAAATATTCACAACAGACATGCCTCAGGTTATGAGAAATGGCTATGTCAACATCCAAGGTCATATCTACTTGGAATGTCAGCATCCTTGGGTTCAGGTGTAGAATAACGCTCAGTGGGGGCTCTAGTTCTTTATTCTGGAAACTATCTTCCCCCTGCTGGTAATTGTGTCTGATGTCTTTCTTCTGAGTGACCACAGAGCAGGAGGGGCACAGTAAACCCTCCCCATGAGGTTCCAGCAGAACTGAGCCAATGCGTTGGAGGCAGCAGACATATCCATAATTTAGGGACATGAGGTTTTCCAGACAAGGTAGGCAGATGAGACATTTGCTCCTTTAAGTTATTCAGCTGTGGCCATTGTGTCTCCTCCATTAGGTTCTCCTGTGTCCTCTGGATGCTTCTTCTGACAGCTCAGTTGTGGAGTGAGCTCTCCTTACAATGGGCTTTTAAGTGGGGGGTCCATCCTCCCACTTTATTCACATGCTGCTTATCCTCAGTTCAATCAGATTTTGGTTTAATCCTGCCATGTTAGATTTTTACTGAAGTCATAGGTAGATTACCAAAAACAAGGGAGATCATTTTTTTTTTAAAGGAATATAAAACCATTTATTGACCACTGTTCACCGGTATTTACAATAAAGTAAACAATATACAGTTGGATAACATTTTGATTACTACAAGGCTGTTTTTCCTGACTTCTGCAGAACCAGTAACCCAAATACTGAAAAGATTGAGCCTACATGTAAGAAATGAGTTGGGGTAAAAGGGAGATCATTTTAACGTAAGGGTTTTTAAAAGTAATGTGGACAAATATTGCCATTTTATTCTGGATTAGTCCTTGTATATTCGTGTTGATATAAGATTTGGAATTAGGACTAAAACGTTTAAAAGGAAATATTTGGCATCAAAATTAATCGTTATGAATGAGCTAGTTTCAAATAATTTTTGATCATGAAAATAAAACCTCATATTTTGATTAAGGAAATTAATCAAACTTACTCAAGAGGTCTTTCCTCAAATCATACTCATTAAACTAGTCATTTATTCAAAAGGACTTTTTCTCCAAGATTGTGAAGATCCATGTTTAGAAATTTGGTTAAAAAAAAAAAAAAAACCTGAAACTGTAATGTAATCAGGCAGCCTTACAAGGTTCTGTTGTTGTTTTGGTTACAGTATCAAAACTAAAAGACATTTTTTATAATCTTATTGTATCAATTACACAAAATGTATATGAGATACATTTATTTAAATATACACTGAATTTCAAAGGCTGAATATGAAAAAGAATTTAAACTATCGTTAAGATCTTTGAAAGACGTTGTATCATCAGTGTAAACCCATGTTAAAATGGTAAAACATTTTGCCATTTGAAATCAATTTGACTTGGTTCCTTTTACTTTATTCAGTGTGGTTACTAGAAAACTTATAATCACATAGGTGGGTCACATATTTCTATTGGACATTCCTGGTCTAGACTCAGAGACCCTCCAACCCCCCAGCTGGTCCAAGCTAGCTGTGGCACAGACTCGTAGCCACAGCTGAGAGGTTGAATAAGTCTGGGTGGGGAGAGTTACTCAATTTGTCATTTCCTGAAGTAGCCCAAACTATGATTTGATTGAGTAAAGAAAGAATATGTCGTGTCTCTAACTTGGGTATTGAAAATCTCGTCCTGCCGACAACTCCTAGAATATTGGACCACGTGTCTCTAAGTGCACATACAAGTGCCTACCGCTTGCTGCATTAATAAATTATTCAATTCCTGGGACCTTGCTCTCTCATATTTGCCTTTCGTAGAAATCTAAGAAGTCAAGAAATTACATAAAATTAGACTCACCTCCCCTCTGCTAAATTCTCCTCTCGCTTTTAACTGCCTCTGAAAGTGGCTTAGTTCTCTTTACCTTTTTTCTTAACATGTTCTTTTGAAAATGACATTTGACATTTTTATTATCAACCTTATTTGTGACACCTCTGAAATATTTGCAAAGCATCAGACAAATGTCTGAAATTTATTGTAGTCTTCATACCCTAAGATGACATTTTTAGTGTAGTAACATGCTAACATATCTTAGATAATACGATATATATAATAAATATACTATATGGATATTAGCATGTCTCTGCCTGGGTGGGAGTATTTAGCAGTTATTCCAGTTTTGAGATGAGAACAAACTCCATTTTGCCTCAGTGTATCAGCATAAATCAACAAATTATACTGTCTCATTTCTATGGAGTTGTTTGCTCATGAAATTATGGCATGTGTGGGAGTCAGATCAACTGATTTTGAATCCATTTGCCAAATATTTGTTAATAATATGTACCGACTCTACCACTAGGGAAGTATGGCTTATGTATACCAAGCCGAAGGGCTTTCTAAAGCGGTTGTTCCCAAACTTCACTACACATTGGAATCACCTGGGATCTTTAAAAATGCTGATGCCAGGCTCTCGTACCCAGTCATTCTGACTTAATTGCTGTTGGGTGTGAACTGAGAGGTGGGAGTCTTACTGGAAGAGTTGCTTGTGCCTTGGAGAAATGGGATGCACAATTGTTATCTTCATGGTGACAGTGTCCTGGTACGTGGGGAACTTTTCCCTTCTTTTTAAAAATAGCCCAGTCCAAACTCAAACAAATAAAACAGGAAGGTCCCAGAGACAATAGCACAATGTTCTTTTCCTTTCCTCAATAACAGATGATGTATCGTAGTTCAGCCCTAGTTCTAACCTGAACCAGTCAGTTAACCAGTATTTATGGGGCAGTCACAGGGGGTACACAGCCTTGCTCTAGGCCTTTGGGGTACATGTGAAAGGTTGGTTATGTATTGTCCTTGATTTATTAATGGCAGACGAAACATAAGAGATTTGTAAGCAATTGCAGTATACCAGGTGATGAAATAAAAATGTTACAAATTTGCACAGATTAAGGGAATCCGAGTGCTTGTTGATGGATTCGGAAGATGACGTTAATTGAGGACGTCTTTAGGAATAGGCTCCCTCAGATTTAAAGGATCGGAAAGTATATTTTGGCATTTAGAGAAACCTCAGCAAAGATGTGGAGACAGAATGAGACAGACAAACTTGATTGGAAAGGAAGTGTGAAGAAACAGAGCAGGAGATCAGGCATGTGCATTTGATTGTGAGGGAACCGGGTAAGTGCTAGGTGGTGGATAGCCAAGTAGCAGGCTTAAAAAGGTAAATATGAAAACTGTACTGGTAGCCATGTGTAGTATGCTCTAGAATTCTGCTTGGGATAGAGTATTCCATAAGTGAGGTAACTGATTCTGGAAAATAGATTTGGGTGTGGGGCAGATGGCACATGTATATGTGAGTGATTTTGCTGAAGGTGTTCTGGTCACCTTTAGCAGTTTGGCTTTATGTAAAGGATCAGAGTTCTCCAAGGAATTTCACTTTCAAGTCTGAGTTTTGGAAACAAAGGATATCAAGGAGACTCAGAGGTCTTCACAGACCTGAGGACATACATCAGGATCACCAGGGGTGCCCTTGGAAATGCAGGTCCCTGGGTTCAGTCCACATCTGTGGAATCAGAATTGGTGATGACTGGGCCTCTGCTTTAGGCAATGAGAGACCCAGTAAGAACAGAGCAGTCAAGTGGAGAGAGGGATTTTCTAATCTTCTGCTTTAGGGGACAGAAGAAGCTGCAAGGGATTTCCTGAGAGAGTAGGGTTTTTGAAGATCAGGGGTCCATGGAGCTTTTGGGATTATGAGAGAGACCGTATGGATGTAGGGCAGGACTTCCATCCTAAAATCTCAGATTGAGAAAAGGGATAACAAAATGACTAAAAGTGGCAAAGTTTCAATGTGCTGGAAGCCAAGGGCAATTAAAATTTCAAATGCTTTTCAGGTGAACCCAGGCAAATTCAGAAGTGTGCGTGGAAGGTCTTGTTCACTTTGCCCACTGTGTCACCCCAGTACTTCCTCTGATCTCTGTGTGACATCTGGTTTCTGGTGTCCTGTAGTGGTTTGTCCTTTTGTGGGAAAACACCCATTGTTCTCAAGGAGCTTTGCACAGCCTGTCCTCTGTTGTCTTGGTCTTGCCGAAAACAAACATCGCTGTGCAGTTACCGTGATTTGTGGCTCTCTTGTGATGGAGTCAGCTCCTCTGCCTGGATCTCTGGAAAATGACAACGGGCGTAGCATTCTCCCTTGCCCCTCCTGGGCCTCTGAAACATCACTGACCCCTGAGCTGAGTTCTGCAGGCCATGAGGAATTGTCCAGGTTCACAAGCATGTGGAGTGTTGGGAGGAATTTTGGCAGAGGGAAGAGCAGGGTCAAAGCATAGAAGTTGGAAAGAATGTGGTGCATCTGGGACCTACAAGTCATGAGGCAGGAGAGAAGGCACGGCAGGAGTGGATATGGAGGGAGCTGGCACTTGGATTGACTGGGGTTGCTCCACTGAAGGGTGTGTCTTGCCTTTGGGAGATAAGGAGTTGTCAGGTTTAAGCTCCAAAGTGGTGCAGTAAGATAGGCATTTGGAAAGATTCTTAACCTCTCAGGCCCTTCACTTCTTAAAAAAAAAAAAAAAAAAAAAATGAAGTAACTAGGAATTTCATTCACACTGTTTACCTCCTACCCAGGTTTGTGAGGGTTAAAAGAGCTAGTTTTAGCTGGGTGTAGTGGCTCAAGCCTGTAATCCCCACACTCTGGGAAGGTGAGGCAGGAGGATCAGTTAAGGCCTGGAGTTTGAGACCAACTTGGGCAACATAGCAAGACCCCATCTCTAAGGGAAAAACTAGTTTTTGTACATAGTAGATACTCGTTAATTGTATATCTTCATTTCTCCTGCATTATTTAATCCTGAAATGTGCATGATCCTCATTTGGCTGTTATATTGCCTGGTACTGTTAATTATATTTCGTATATTTTACTTTGTTTCAGGAACTTTATTATTTACTTGGAATGGTGAAAATATTTATCCATTGCCTTCCTCTTCTCATTTCTAAATACAGTCAGTGCTTTGCTCACATAGTAAGCACTCAATAAGCATTTGCTTTTTGCTTAAGTATTCAGAAATTTGACTAAAATACCATATTGACAATATTATGTATAATTTGTAAAATTATTGGAAGAATTCTGTGTGTGGTTGGAATTAGTACTTTTCACGTAACATGTAGGATTGGTTTTTAATCCTTCATGAATTTATGCATTCACAAATCTATGTCAGCATCTTTCTGCATTGCAGGTAACATTAGACACAGAAAGTTACATCATGTTACATGTGAAAGGGTCTTATTGTTTCAGAGCGTGGAGTGTAATTACATAATTTCCTCAATTAAATAAGTCCCCTTCCTAAAAAGCCACCCTCATGCCCAGTGCATTGTCTTTTTCCGGGCCTGCATGACACCTAGTTTTTCAGGTGTGTGCACTGTATAATATGCAAAAAAAAAAAAAAAAAGGGAAGACTCTTTTGCTTAAAAACATCTTTTAGTTGCTATTTTTAAAATAGTCATTATGACTTAACACTAAACTTATATGCCACTTTTGTTTATGAAGTTTCTCTTAAAAAAAATAATCTTCCATATGTGGATAATTTGAATATTCACTTTAATTTTCTAGAGCATGGCATTAAAATGTTGGTCTAGGCAAGCTGTCAGTTATCAAATTCAGCATTGTAACGAGCTGTGAATTCATGGGATAGCGGTAGGAAGCCACATATAAGATGTGACAGTCTTTGATTTGCTGTATGTAAAAGTGAATTTCTCTTCCTTTGAAAAGCTAAGTTTTAGATTTTTGGAAAATCTTACTGAAGTTGGCTTAAAGATTGTTCTGCCTCTTTGAGAGCACTTTGGAATTGTATAGGGTCTCAAGATGGGCTCGGATCGAAGATTATAATGTATAATTTCAGTATTAATCTTTACGGGTGTGGGAGAGAAAACACCCAAAGTGAACTTGAAACATACTTTAACCACAGTTGCACATTGATCTTAAATTGCTAAGGGCAAATTACAGGCAAAATGAAGAAAATAAAGAACAGCTGTCCTCAGAAAATTTACAGCAAGTAAACTAGAGTTTGCATGCAGTCTCTTTTTTAATCAGAATGGGTGTGAGGTGAGTGTGGGTGGAAATAGAGGACAGTCTTATGTGGGAGGGAGCTGAAGAGTCTTGTGGTGTCTGCAGAAATGCAAATGAATAATTGAAATACTAAATCCAAGCAAGTCAGGGCTGAATATTCATTTTCTCAATTAGTAATCCTATTTGTTTTTAGGGCACTCTGGAAAGCTATCAGCTTCCACATGAATGTTTGAGCTAAATTAATAGGGGCAAATACTTCCTCTGAGATGACATACCCCAAGTCCTTGCCTTTGGTTTAGGGCTATTACTTTCCTATTGTGCAATGACTGTTTTTTTGTTTTGTTTTTTTCGAGCCCATGAGTTCTCCAACCTTCTTTTCCCTTTTTGTTACCTATGATTTTATCCATTTTCTTTCTCTTTAACACATCTACAAAACAAGTGAAGAAAATTAATAGGACTTTTTATAGTCATTAAGATAAATCATCTTGCTTCTGGGTATATTTGGGATTGGAGATTGGGTAGGTATAAGAGAATGACAGTGGTGTATTTTCAAGTAGTGCTGGAGATGTTTTTAGAGGAAAAACTTGCTAAACTATCTTGCTGCAGAGTAGGCATGCTAAGCTTTGTGTGTTTGCAAGTTCTGATGAGGTCCGTGGCATCATTTTTATGGTGCTCACTCAACTCTTAGCATAGTGGCCAAGAGCTTGAGCCCCAAAGTCTCTCTTGATTGTCATTTCAGCGTTACTGCTTATTAAGGCTGCAGCTTAACCTCTCCACATCTTCATATTATCATAAGACAGGATGGTGGTAGTAGTAGCATGTCCTTTGCAGGGTTGTGAGAATTAAAAGAGGATGCTGCTTGGCACATGTTGAATGCTCAGTAAATGTGAGTTGCTTATTTAAAGATAAATCCAGTAATTGAGGCCAATTATAATTAAGTAGTCCCATTATTGATTCAAGGCCCTAGGAGCACCGAGGAACTTTTAGTTTTTCTAAATAGCAATTTACATAGGGAAATAAATCAACTGAGTTCACTTTATTTCGTAATTTTATGTGGCTCTTGTTAATAAGCAGCAAAATTAACTGGTTTGGCTTTTAACCTCTGTTCTTCAGTGACTTGTGGACATTTCAGCTGTAAAATATCTTGAGCAGTAAAAAGGCCAGACAGAGTCTCAGGAAGAACGCTATGGCTTGTAGATGATCTCCAGCTTTTCCTCAGAAGCCCCTCTCCCCTTCCTACCCCCAACCCACCCACCAAAAAAAAGAAAGGGCACTGTCCCGGCTTGCCTGGCGTTGATTTAGTACCTGAAGCTGCAGCTGCTCTGAGGTGGAGAGGCAGATGGCAGCAGCGAGACACCATTAGGTCTTTTTTGATGTTTTCATCTCTGTTGCAAAGGGTTGAAAAGAACTCTTGCAGAAAGCAATGGCCAACTTCTGCTGTGAGTTTGAGACTCTCTTCTAATTTATATTAGTAAAATTTTGCCACTAAACTTGAGCTACATGAGCTTGAAAATAAATTTCTTTTTATTTAGCTGCCCCATTCATTCCAGCTTACTTTAATACTTACCTGTTCCTGGCCACACCCATGTTTAGTTCACACTTTTTGGAGTGTTTCCCACAGGAAAGATATTAGAGGGAAGCATGGTGGAGGTATGGTTCCTATTCTTAAAGATTAGCTCCAGTCTAACTTCAAGACAGTGCAGGCACTGAGATTTTATGCTACTTACATGTTAACAAGTTATCCTGTGTAGTTTCATGGATACTGGCAGAAGACACAGAACCCCTGGATCTGCAGCAAGGGATGGTTTATTACTCTCAGTAGCTAGACTATTGCATTTTATACTGGTTCCCTGAACCTGATTCCAACGGCACTGCAGAGATGGCCAGAATATACCTGTAGATGATACAGCAGGTTGTGTTGTAAGAGACAAACTCTGAACTTAGGAAACCTGAACCTTTCATAATGGCCGGCCAGCAAGCAAGCCCTTTCTCTAGAGAAAGACACTGTCTCCATTTTCCAAAACTGTAAGCAAACTGGCTCTTTGCTCCAGAGGGAGATACTGGAACAGAGGGTACGCTTACCCACCTGGGTGATGTTGGTAGAGGTGAGTGGGTGGAATGATGTGGAAAGATGCTTTGTGAGCATGAATCCGGAGTGTGGCAGATCCCAGGTGCTGAGTTGAATAGTTGGCTTCAGTTCTGTAGGCTGTGGTGAGATTTGAACAGGAGCGTGTTGAGATCTTTGACAGAGGATTGATGGGGGTAAGATGGAAGGCAGGATGACTGCTCAGATTTTGGAAACAATTAAGATAAGAAATGATCGAGGCTTACACTAGAGTATTTGCAGTGGGAAAAACGTACAGATCGGAAGACAGACTTGGCAGAAAAACAGAATCTGATGACTTCTTAGTTATAGGAAATAAGGGAAAGTAAAAACTGACTCTAAGCTTTCTGCTAAGGTAGATAAGACCTTTAGCCAAGATAGAGAATACAAGATGAGCAGTAGGTTTGGAAAGAATATAGATTTGCTTTAAATATTCTGAATTTGAGTAACGTGTATCTTTAAGAAATAGAAGGAGAGGAGAAGTTTTGAGTGTCAGGAAGGTCATTCAGGTACATGGTAAGGCAAGAAGAGAATGGAGACAAGGACAGAAACCATGTGAATCCTTTCATTTAGGTGATGAGAAGAAGAAGAATAATGGAGACATGAGACAGTCAAAGGGTCGAAGGAGAAACAAGGGAGTATGGTGTAAAGGAATCCATAAGAGGGGAGATTCTGAGGAGGAAGAAGTCAACTGTGTCAAATACTCCAGAAGGTTCAAGTAGGAGGAGAACCTAGAAGCAACGACTGGGTTCAGTCACTGGGAAGTCAAGAAACTAGATAATAGCTCAGCTGTACTTGGTTTTTCTTACGTGTCATTCTTCTCATGAGAACCCTGCGGGGCAGGTGGCATTATTCCCATTCACATGAGCAACTGAAGCGAAGAGATGTGATTCAGCTTGTGTAAGTGTCAGAGCTAGACAGCAGCACACTCAGCTGAGATCCAAGAGTGCCTTTTCGAATACCTGTGCTCTTATCCACGGCGAACATGAGGAGATGGAGACTCTGGAGGCTGATCTGAGAATGTGGGAGATGCAAGAGAGAAAAAGACAAATTTTCAAAGAACAAAGTTGGAAAATCCAATAGGAAAGGGAAGTGGAGAGGGAAGATTGAGGTATCACTCTTTGAAAGTGCTCATCTAGATTTAGGATTAAGCCATTCTAAAGTTACTCCTGTCTTCTTCTCATACCAACTCCTCCAAGGACCTCTGAAAATGCATCATCAGCATGAGAAAGGTTCATTTCCTTTGTGGAGAATCTCTGCAACTCCTTGGGAGGCCTCTTGTTGGCAGACATAATGCCAGTGTGGAATTTGCATGACGATATTTAAAATCCTAATAGCATTTAACGTTTTCAGAGTATTTCATATACTCTCACCCAATCTCCACAAAACTCCGTAGGTGGGTGAGCAGATACATGTTATTTGTTAGGCTCAGTTGCACATGTGGTATCTGAGGCTCGGAACAAGATAGGGTAAACCTGTTTATACAACTAGGAGTGGCAAAGCTGGGATTCAGACCCTTGTCTTCTGACTCTAAGTCAGAATTATCCTCTGGCAGTGGAAATTGGGTGAGAAAAAGACATAAATGTTCAACACTGCAACTTGGTGGTGATAAGGAAGCTGAATTCTGCCGAAAGGCCCAGAGATTCTAAGATACTCCTTTTGCCAAGGTTCACACTGTAAGAAAAGACTGAAGGGCACATTGACTGAGTCGTAGCTAGTGTCTCTGTTAGGTCCTGGGACAGGTGGACATCAGACCTCTGAGAGAGTACGGGACTCCAAGTGTTATTAATGAAAGAGGAAACTCGCTGGTACTGTGTCACTGTCCTCTGCTCCCTGTCTAGGCACTTTGCCAGTGGCTTGGGTGGTTGTACAAGGAATAGCAACAAGTCTAGGGTGTCTGTTCTGAAGGTAAAATGCTTTCTCTTATGTTGGCTAGAAACTGGAAACGAGGCCAGCCACAGGTAGTACATACTCCATTTTGACCCTGATGTAAACAGAGCAGCTAATAAGACACTACCTTTTGTATTCGAGACTAGGATTTGAGAGGATGAGACTTAGAGTCAAGCCTGGATGTGTCTTTAGAGCCCTGAAATTATCAGTACTTCCAAAAATATGGATTTAGACCTGGAAGTGGATATTTGCCTTGTTCTTTTTTTCATATTTCTGACTTACACTGGGATGGGAGCAGTAGTGGGTATGACAGCCAGCCCCAGTGGACATGGCCACTCTCCTGGGCCAAGCTATGTCTTTCCTGTGTTCAGTCTCTGGTTGGTTTGGGTGTGGGAAAACCGTGGGAATGAAATCCTGAGACCTTTCCTAAAAATGCCTGCTGGTGGAGAGGCTACTCATTCATCGCAATACAGAAATGGGTTTATACAGAAAGAGTATGTCAAGGCCAAGATGCAGGTGGAAGCAAAACCTATAGGAAGGGCTGGGTGCGGTGGGTCACGCCTGTAATCCCAGCACTCTGGGAGGCTGAGGCGGGCCGATTGTTTGAGCTCAGGAGTTCGAGACCAGCCTGAGCAAGAGCGAGACCCAGTCTCTACTAAAAATAGAAAGAAATTAATCGGACAACTAAAAATATATAGAAAAAATTAGCCGGGCATGGTGGCGCATGCCTGTAGTCCCCGCTACCCGGGAGGCTGAGGCAGGAGGATCGCTTGAGCCCAGGAGTCTGAGGTTGCTGTGAGCTAGCCGGACGCCACGGCACTCACTCTAGCCAGGACAACACAGTGAGACTCTGTCTCAAAAAAAAACCTATAGGAAGGAGAAGTGGAGATTAGTTGCTGGCAGATAGCAGCTGTCTGTAATGTTTTTCTGTCTGCTGCCCAAATAATTATCATCCAGGAAAAGAAATTGCAAATGTTATTGGTGAGCAAGAATTTTATATTGTCTGTGAGTCATTCTTATTAAATAAATTTTGACTCTCTTCCCAGCATGTGCTTTATTTTATGAAAGTGAGCTGTAGATAAAATACCTTGTTTAGAGTGACTTTTATGTATTGTGCCTAGCTATTTTGAAATTAATTTTGAATTTTATGCTTCAGTTCAAGCTTTTAGTGATTGTTGGGTGTGTGTGAAGCTCATGCATGTGCTTTATAAGCATCATCTTTCATCTTCACAATACCCCATTCCATCATTAACCCCACTTTTCAGATGAAGGAGCTGAGCACAGACAGATTGAGTAACTTGCCAGGTCACACAGCTAGGAGGTGGTAGAGCTGGAAGTTTCCAGGGTATCGGTCACCTTAACTTGTAATAATTTATATCTTGCAACCTTAACAAATTTATATTGCTCAAGATAGGCTTTTTTAAAAACTGAAGGTACCAAGGTCCAGAAAGTTTAAAATATTATTCAGTACCATTTTGAACTTACCATCTTTATTCAGCTATAGTTAATCTTCTGTCTTAATGCTTAGGAATCGTCTCTTATCCTGTTCTTTGCAGTATTTAATGCACTGTAAGTGTTAAAAATAATTCATCCATCTTCCAAAGCTTTAGAATTATGTAAATACAGTATCTGAAGTTTATGATGGTACATATATCCCTTTGATGGAATAGAACAAATCATTCTTGGTTCTGTCTGCTTATACTTAAAGCCAATTTGATATAAATACACACTTTTGACAGGACCTTAAAATGTTATGAATTGCTAAGTATCTTGGAAGGGTATCTTTGTGTATGAACCTGTTTATTTTTATGTAACTCAGTGTAGCAGATAGGCAGGAAAGTATTTACTATACTTATACAGACATTGAAACATAGCATTTATTGAGAATTAGTAATAAATACACGTAGGAACACATTATCACATTTTTCTAGCCTACCTGTGACCTGGAACAATATTCATGAATCTCTTCATTGCTTTTCTTTGAGTTACCTTTATAGTATATCATTTTTAGCCATGGTGCTAGGTATTTTGTCACAAGTTTTTCTCATCATTTCATGAGTAGTGCATTTTTCCTTTTTAAGAATCTTTCAAGATTGGCTGGCATTTATAATTATAGATAAAATA
>NW_012152507.1:2328359-2329210 GCF_000956105.1 Propithecus coquereli
AAAAAAAAAAAAGGACTTCCTGTCCTACTTGGCCTCAAGTTACCCTCTCTCTTTTAATTTTAATTCTCTTTTTAATTTTATCCTATGTCTTCACTTTGTTCACTCTTTGTTCCTAAAATATAGTAAGTCCTCAATAATTCTTATGAAATTAACAGGCAATTAAATGGTACATAATTTCTTGCCTATTATCTTCTCCTTTATTTCCAAATTTTCCTTCCTTTCATTTTGTGTTCTCCCTGTTTACTTTTCCTGTTTTTTTTTTATTAACTCTTTTTTCTTCTGCTTCCTTTAGTCTAAATGCCTCTTTTTGTTTTTTCTTAGTCACCACATTGACTTGCCAGTCGCAGCCATTCCAGCCTTTGCCTCCGCCTCTCTTAACTGAATTGATTTTACTTTTGCAACTCATTCTTTTATTGTCCCAGAATATCTTATTTTCCCTCTTGCTTCTCCATCCCGCCAAGGACCTGTGGGTGCCCACTGGCGTTCAGTATTTCCGTTCGGATGTTTTCTGGAGTTGAATTGACTCAGGCTCTGGAAACGTAAGTTGAGTTCTGAGAGGGAAACAGCTAGGCAGAGGTGATGATGGAACTTGACTGGTTGCCACTTTTTGACCCTCTCATCAAGGAAGATGTGGGTAGTGCTCTATGACAGTGTTGTGGGAGATTGGAGGAGACAGATGGTAGGAAGTAAGACACGTTTGATTTCACCTTAACTGTTTACCCAGGGACAGCTGTCATCAGCTGCTTATCACTGCAATGAAGAACAACTTACCTTTTCTTTGCTAATGATCAGAACCAATCTCATTTATTAAAAGAAAAAAAAAAAACCTTTGGACCTGTAAACACTTGGAC
>NW_012152507.1:2330521-2343608 GCF_000956105.1 Propithecus coquereli
TGGCTTTCTGGCCTAGATGAACCTGGCGAAGACCCAAGGAAGGTACTGGGGCTATGTGGGAACACTGGCCAGGACCTGAGTCTAGAAGACTGTACCAGGTGGGTGTGCTTCTCAGCAGATCTTAGCACAGCCAGGACAGCTCCCTGATTGCAGTGGGAGGGGTCTGGTCTAAGCTTGGATCTGCTGTGGGACAGAGGTTGATGAGCCTTTCAGGGAGGCTTAGACTGCCAAGGTGTGAGATATAGGCGAGTCTCCCTCTGGGTCCTTATGTCTGCAGCTCTGAGCTGGGACCTTGCCTGAGGGGGGCTGGTCAGCTGAGCCACTGGGCAACTTTCAAGTTCACTGCTGAGACTGATGTCAGCAGGCAGACAAGGCACTAGTGTGCATGATTCCTTCTGGACCCCTTGGCAGATAGTTTTGGTTGCAGGCTCAGTCCAAACAGTGTTGTAGCCAAGCCCCTTGGAGGACTGAACCATTTCCAGCCTTGAACCCAGGAGCAAGCTTGGCAGATCAGCCACCTGCGCGTCAGTCTGCACTCAAAATGACCCTGTTTTATCTGTTCTATCATCTTCTACATTACTCCTCTCTATCTATTCAGACTTTTTTTTTTTTTTTTTTAAATAGAGTTTGCTCTCCATTTTCTAGTTTCTTGAGGTATAAAGTTAGATTTTTTTTTTTTTTTTTTGAAATAGAGTCTTGCTCTATTGTTCAGGCTAGAGTGCCACGGCATCTGCCTATAGATGCAACCTCAGAGCAACCTCAAACTCTTGGGCCCAGACAATCTTCCTGCCTCAGCCTCAGTGTGTGCCACCACGCCTCGCTAATTTTTTCTATTTTTAGTAGAGAAGGGGTCTCGCTCTTGCTCAGGCGGGTCTTGAACTCCTGAGCTCAAGCGATCCTCCCGCCTCTGCCTCCCAAGAGTGCTAGGATTACAGGCGTGAGCCACCACGCCCGGCCATTCAGACTTTGGATTTTGGGAATTGTGAGTAAGAGATTGTGGACTTGTTTTAAAATGTAATCAAGTGTTAAATTAAAAGGAATTAATTATGAGCTAGTTCAGAATAAGGGAATATCACTGCGGTCTCCTATCCATTCAGGCTTTTGATTTTGGGAATTGTGACTAAGAGATTGTGGACTTGTTTTAAAATGTAATCAAGTGTTACAAGGATTTAATTATAAGTTATGTTCAGAATAAGGGAGTATCACTGTCAGCTGGTGTCAGCAGAGGGGATTTTACCTGGTTTTGAAGGTTTGGATGAGACTTTATTTTAATGACTGT
This sequence comes from Propithecus coquereli, assembly GCF_000956105.1. Taxonomy (NCBI): domain Eukaryota; kingdom Metazoa; phylum Chordata; class Mammalia; order Primates; family Indriidae; genus Propithecus; species Propithecus coquereli. Next base: position 2,331,801 of record NW_012152507.1, read on the forward strand.
TGAAACTTGGGCAACCAGAATAGCCCCTGACATGATGAGTACATAAATACATGACAAATGAGTAAATCTGTGAAGATAAGGGAAGTCTTCCCAACATACTTCCAGCAGGGAAGACTTCAGCCTGGGTGTAGTCAAGGAGGATGAAACTTACTTGGTTATTTGGGGGTGATGATCAGCAGTGTGCTCTGATTAAGGCCAATACTTTGCATTAAATGTAGGTGGATGAGGTGGGGCCCACTATGGGTGTCTTTGTGTTTCTGCCTTACGTACTGGTTGAGGCTGGCGAATGGGCTTGAGCTGATGGCTCATTCTTAAATGGGGATGGAGAGGACCTTAGATAATAAAAGTGGTTTGAAAAGTAAAAAAATAGGAAAAAAGAAGATGGTGTTTAGAATGGATCATAATTATGTTTCTTTGCAGGGACTCCTTAATAAATGTGTGTGCATGACATTCAAGAGTGTCGAAGAGGCAGCGATTAGTTTGAAATTTGAAGAAACAGGGCATTGACCTCTTACATTTGAAAAGTAACAGGAAAGAAGTCAAAGATAACTTCAAAATTCTAATACTTGGTGATTAGAAATAGTGAGCCCTTTGGCTGAAAGAGGAAAATTTGGAAGAGAAGTTAGAGAGGATATGATAAACCCACTAATATGCTTTGGCATATTGGGTGGTCTGTATTCTTAACTTGACATCTTTTGTATGAACATGTATGTGTGTGTAAAGTATGTTCCAATCCTCATTTTGTTTGTTAGTCCAGAACCTTTGAGAACAGTGTAACAAGAAACAGAAAATCTGACAACACTTGAGTGCATGCATTTTACGTGCTATTTCCAAGCTGCTTTTGTAAGAGGTTTATTTTAAATTTCATTGAAAAAAGTAAAAACTGTGTTGAGTAGCTTTAATTCCCCCTTGCACCTGTCATTATGCGTTAGCAATTAACTCTCCTTTCAGGTTGATGAATTTGAACTTGATCAATTATCTGATAGTAATTACCAGCACGGAGTGATGATTAGTGCTGAAGTAACATTCTTATTTCATCTCTCCGTGTATTTCAGGCACTTTTCATAGAGGCACGTTTGTTTTACTGCAAAGTAGGACTTGTTCTTTTGGCTTCTGGCATTGAGGTCAAACTATTTTTGGTTTCTTAAATAGAGTAGTAGTGAAGAAAAAAAATCCTCTGGTATTTTAAGCTATCTGGATATGCCCTCGTGGCTTCTAAAAGAAGGAAGGAATGAGGCTCAATTTTTGCTCCTGTAGCAGTCTCAAAAGGTCTCTGATTTTTGTTTCTTGGCTACTTCCTTTTCTTTTTCCCAACTCCTGGCAGGGCTGTGCTGCCTTTTTCTCCTCTCTTAGAGTCCGTGAGCATTCTCTACGAGGAAGGCGCATCTCTCCTGCTGTGGTTCTTCAGCATTCTGAATAGATTTATGAAAATGAAGGGCCAGCCTTCGCTCTTCTGGTTCTCTGAGCTCTAATGAGATCATTGAGAGAGAAGAGTGTATGTTTACTAGGGCTGCCATAACTAAGTATCACAAACAGTGACTTGAACAACAGAAATGACTTTCCCACCATTCTCAGGGCTACCAGTCCAATATGAAGCTGTTGGCAGGGCTGGTTTCTTCTGAGGCCTCTATGGCTTGTAGATGGTCATCTTCTCATGGTCTCTTCTCTGTGTCTGTGTCCTGCTCTCTTCTTATAAGGCCACTGATCATACTGGATTAGAGCCCACCCTGATGACCTCATTATATTGTAATTACTTCTTTTAAAGACCTGATTTCTAAATATCATCACGTTCTGAGGTAGTGGGGATTAGGACAACAACATTGGAATTTTTGGGGAACACAGCTTAGCCCATAACAGAAGCAAAAAATAGGACATTTGCAAAGCTTAAATGAGTAAGGAGGAATAAATAAAAGGCAAAAAGTAGAAAAAGAAGGGAAACAGTGATTTTTGGGAAGGATTAATGGAAGTGTGTGTGTGCGTGCCGTGAGTTAGAATCTGCAGAACACGTGTTAGTGTCATCTCATTTCCCTCCCAGCATAACGCAGGGCCCGGGATGCAGGCCTTGATCTCAGATGCAGCGTTGAGACGCAGAGAGGTTTCTTGTCTTGTTGGGAGTGACTGAGCAAGCAGTGATTTGAATCCAATTCTTCAGCCTCTGTCTAGTATTCATTTCATCACTCCAAGCTGGGAGGCAAAAAGAAAGTAAAGCCCCTTAGGCAAGTTCCATGGCCTTTTTGTTGTGTTATTTTGTTTTGAAACTTTGGAGATTTGAGGCATCATCTCCTTGTCAGCCAGTTGTGTTCTTGTTAGTTTTAACATTCATAGCGCAGAAAATAAACACACAGCCAGAAAGCCGCAACTCTTTTGAGCAGTAAATATAAGTCACATTTTTGGGAAGTCATTATTTTGAAATTGTTCAAGTATAAAAAAGTGGAGCGATTGGGACAGAGAACTCCCCATATTCTTCTCACCTAGATACGGTGATTATCGAGGTTTTGCCACAGTTGCTTCATCTGTTCCTTCCTTCCTTTTAAAGCAAATCCAAGGTTACTTTCACCCCTTTCCGATGCATGAAGAAATGGACATTTTCTTACATATCCTTAATGCTAGAGTTTCCTGATTGCTTGAAAAATAAACTTTACCATTGTTTTCTTCAGATCAAAATCCAATAAAAGACATTTGCTTAGCATACTAAGTTATGTTTGACAATAAATTTTCTTACCTTAATTTGTCTCTTTCGCCCAGGGATGTTTTGTTTTCAGGTCTCTGCAGAGTTACAGGATGCAGTGATATGGCTCATTTTGCCATATAGTTTGTGGTGATATTTATTTGAAGTTTCAGAGCTCCTCGCTGGACAGGGCCTGTAACAAGTCCCCTGAAGAAAAAAAAATACAGTTCTGCTTTAGTTTTGAATGAATTTTCATGGTTTTCAAGAATCATCCAAATAACGATTTCTTTCTAATGTACTAATCATCACCATACTTTTTAAAAGGCTAGCCTTTTTCAAGAAAAATGTAAACAATCAGTAAACATAAGAAACATAAAAGTTTTAGCACATCTTTACAAATTGCATTGGTGTACATTTCAATGTGTCTATACTTATTTTATTAACATTGACTCATTACATTTTTGTCCACGTAGAATATTGTTTTACGAGATTATTTTTCAACCACAACTCTCAAATACAAAGCTAGTAAAACAAGTTGGTAAACACTTGCTTTTGTCAAAAGTTATTTTTGTAGTCAACAGGAATGTACTAATGTTAGTTAGCAAAGGTTCTGAATGCAACTGTTTGATGACGGCTTTTAAAACATGATAGTGTTATATTTTGCTAACACTTTGTTTCTTCCAATAGGTATAAATGACCAAGGATTGTACAGAGTTGTGGGGGTGAGTTCAAAGGTCCAGAGACTTCTGAGTATGTTGATGGGTATGCCTCTTTTCTAATCATTTTTCCATGTGTTATTTGTTTATATTCATAGACTTTACAACTTTATATTTCATAGTTATGTACAGCATACTTGTGATTCCATTCTTTGCTTCTACTGCCCAGATTTTTCTCCTGAGCAGAGACGGTTGACCCAGAGAAGTAGATTAATATTTGCGTCAGCATAGATTATTGACTACCACTTATTAAGAGATGAAAGAAAAAAGAATGCAGCTCATGGTTGAATGTCATCTTATGCTTGCTTTTCACTGGAAAGTAGCACTGTCAGGCCTCTGTGATGTGCATGGCTTCCAAATTGCCTGTCCAGAATTGTGACAGTATATTTGGTTGGACAAGACCACTGGGACTCGCTTGTTTTTATGGAGCTTCCAAAACTGTCATTTGACAGCAAGGGTCTGATTCTCAGGGATTCATTGGTATTCACAGTGGCTTGTTTGTAGTTCACACCAGGCTCTTCTCCAGAACCATGCATGCTCCATCTGTGCTGATAACACTGTGTTCTTTGGCATTGCAGACTAGAGGAAGCCAGAAAGTGAATTCATTTCATTACCCCAGACGTTATGTGAATGACAAAGCGTTTTTACATTACACGCTGCTGTCACTTCATTGCCACCTGTAAGACACTCCACTTCTCTCCCACCCCAAAACAGGCTGCCTCTTGAGGAGTGATGATAACTCATCAGGCGAGGGCCTGCATATCAAACCAGTCCGTCATTATGATCTTGCTACATGTTAATTTATTTGATATCTCACTTTAATTAATCAATATTAACAATGCCCTCAGGTGTGCTGGGAATGCATTTAAACCTGTCTGCATCTCAAAGTATTAACAGCAAAGGCTCATTTTTATGAAGCGTAAACCAAGATGAATAAAATCAACTGACGTGTTATGGATAGGATTGCTTGTTTTTTCTGTATTTGAATTAAGGATTTCATAAGCAACAACCTTTTTTTAGCTATTAACCACGGGAAAAATTGTCCATCATCAGTTGGAGAGCCTTATTAGAATACATTCACTTTCATGAGCTGTTTTCATTTTCTGCCTCTCTGGGTTAAGTTGGGTGTGCAATTTTGGCAGTCAGATTTTCCTTTCTACCATTAGTGGTCTCCAAATTAAATAGACTCGGGTTGCCAGTGGTGCAGTAGCAGCTGGAAGAGTTTAATGGGACTATAGCATCTGCTTTTACTTAATTTTAAAATTAGAAACACTTTTTTCATTTCCAAGATGGTGTTATATGATTAGAACTGGAAGACTGTATTGGTATCAGAATGGGAAATTTTGGCTGAAAGGCCTATTTTGGCAGTAAATTGGTCATAAGGACCCTGGCATTATTTCTATTATCTTCTTGTTCACGTTCAAGAAAAGTTTGAACAAGGGTGTTTCTGTGGTCACCTCGAAGTGCTAAACTGCCTCAAAATTTGTTCTTAGTCTCATAAAATCCTACATGTACAGCATTGCTGAACTCAGGGTGGTAGTTTCCTCTGCTTATGGGAAATGTCCCAAGGCAGTCCTTAACTTACAAGGTGTTTTTAAATGTCTAAACCCTCAAAATTTCATAACCTGGAAAACTGTTTTTACTTTTCATGAGCCTCAGAGTAGAGAAGTCCAGGACATAAGCATGCCACAACCTCATTCAAGGTGCTGGCAAGGGAAATGCTGTGTTTTCAGTAATGTCATTCTGCAAACATAGGAAGTTAGAGAATTGATGTCAGAGAGAAATGCCGACTTGTTATTTCTTCATTAAGTAATTCATTTAAGAGGGCTACACAATATAAATTTGTTTTAATTAATCTGTAAAGATTTCCTAATATGGACAGTGATGTAGAACCTCTTATACTTTCCTGGATTAAACTTAAGCCCATTATCCAAAGTGAGGCACCACAAGATTGGAAGAATGGGCTCCACGTGTACTCGCCATCAAATTGGTACTAACTGATCAACACCAGGGTGATCACATGGCACTAATACTCTCCAGGGATTAGGGGGATTTGAGGGGGGTAAACCCACAACTAAAGGACATGGGGAGCACTGTAGGGGGGAAGGGCATGCCTTTAACCGTCGCTTGAGTGAGGCAAAGACATAAAATGTAGCCATGTTTGTACTCTCATAATACCCTGAAATAAAAAAAAAAAAAAAGATTTCCTAGTATGAACTTCAGATTGTCAATCAAAACTTTGGATTTTCGTTAGCATTAATGCCACTTTCTTGTTACTTTATATTACCAACAGAAACCTTGGTTCTCAACAACAGATTTACTCATTATTTCCTAATCAATCTAAGATTTTCTTAAGATATATATTTCCTTTTCTCCTTCTTGAGTGTTCAAATTGAAATAATTTAATATCTCTTCCATAAAGAGGATTTTAGAGTTTTGAATAGTCATATAATGTAGCCATGTTTGTACTCTCATAATACCCTGAAAGAAAAAAAAAAAAAAAAAAGATTTCCTAGTATGAACTTCAGATTGTCAATCAAAACTTTGGATTTTCGTTAGCATTAATGCCACTTTCTTGTTACTTTATATTACCAACAGAAACCTTGGTTCTCAACAACAGATTTACTCATTATTTCCTAATCAATCTAAGATTTTCTTAAGATATATATTTCCTTTTCTCCTTCTTGAGTGTTCAAATTGAAATAATTTAATATCTCTTCCATAAAGAGGATTTTAGAGTTTTGAATAGTCATATATGCATAATTCCATAGATAGCGATTCTCTCCAGCTTTTCCCACATCTCTGCATTGTTTCAAGGTTACATATGTATCCTAATGAGGAAAAAAAATGGAAAGCCATTTTATATTTTTCAAAATCTGCCATTTACTTTACTTGTCCCTCTTTAGTTCTTGAGAGCTAATTACTTCCTTTAGTTTTTTTTATTACTGTCACTTTTACATAGAATGTTTTGTATTGTTGATTAAAATATTTTAAGTGTTCTTTAAATACTCATGTGAAAGTTTATGATGATTTCTGAAGAAAGGGTATATGCTTAATCTCTTGCATGTTTTCTTTTCACTTGTCTCCTTTTTCTGGTATATTTTTCCCCTTCACATTTAGTATTAAAATACAGAAAAATGTTTCTTTCCATTATTATTTTCCTTTTTTCCTCCTCTTCTCCCCTCTCCTCCAAACTTTTCTGCTCAACCCACTCCTCCTAACCCCATTCTCCCCAACATGAAAGCATACTGGCAGTTGACCACAGGACGTTCTCTAAATAGAGAAGTCATTTGTACCTCCTCCAGGCCAGGTAAAGGAGTGCGTAGCTGCCCTCCTTCCCCTGCTGGTGAGAGTTGTTTGCCTTCTTAGTTGTCGTCCACCCTGGGAGCAGAAGGGAATAGTTAGTTGGCTGGATTCCCAGGGAGCCTTTGCCTGCACCAAGCTGCTTAAGTTTCGGAAAGAAAATGCCCACGTGAGCAATTGCTTTCCTTTCATTTACAGGTCATTTTCCTTTTCTTCCCCTTTGCAGTCTAAGACAGGACACACACAGTCTGCTAAAAGTTTGTTGTTGTTGTTGTTAAAGTAGAAACTTGGAGCAGTTGGGTAAGGCAGGGAAAATATTAGATGAGGTATCTTTGGGTGGTGAGTCATGGTTCTTTAGTAGATGGGGAGAGAATGTAAAACATCAATTGTAATAGTTCATGGTAGATGAGAACTGATATGAGTTAGAATGTCGTGTATTCTTCCCCCCCTTAGAATTTGTGAGAAAATGTAGTGTGGTAGCTTATGTGCTTTGGTGAACTCAGTGATTATTTCTCAATCTAATTTGCAAAAAAGGCTGGATGATTTTATTTATTTTTGGACGTAGAACCGTAGAAAACAAGAAATAAAAAATTTGTAGAGTTTTACTTTAAAAATATTACCTTGTTTAATTTGTTTATACAACAGCTTTGTCACATAGATTGGGGAAAAAATGAGCAAATGTAGCTGAAACAATTCTAATTTTTGATTATATAAGCATATTTTCAAAATTCATCCAGTCACTCTGCTTCTTCAAGTACTTTAAAATTGGACCCAAGTCAGTGTTGAGTAGGGCGCTAGCAGCTGCATGAAATGGCACTTTGCATTTAGGTTGCACTGCAAGTTTCTAGTTTCAAAAAATTACCAGTGGTTATGTAAGTGTGAACCACTCACCCAAATAAAAAGTCATCTCTTTGTATCTCTGCTTGTTAGTTTAGATTTTTAACTAATCCATGAGATATTGTTCCTTGATCAGAAAGAAGGAACAATTTTTACCTTACTTATAATAGAGCGCGTATTCTGAATGAACTCTCCAAATGTATTTTTATATTTGAATCCCAAATAAATTACTAAATTCCATCTAGTCCCAGCGCATCCACTGATGATTGTAAAGGACTGCTGGTGATGATTGAATTATTTGAAAACAGTGAGAATTTAGGAGAGGATTAGTAACATAGACACTATGTAGTCATTAGCTTCTGATGTGACAGTTGCTTTGTATTCCATGAATTTAGAAGGATGGCTTATTTTTCCATACAAAGAATACAATTCTCAAAATATAGAATGATAATTTGGTAGAAAGCTGGAAATAAAAGATTTCCTTTAGAAGCCTCTTGGATTTTTAAAAAGGTGATTTGCTGGTAGCAAGTTGATTGAAAATGTTATCTGACTTGTATGTTAAAATGAGATTTAAATAATTGATTTAATGAGAGAGAGAATATTCAGTTACTGAAGTAATTGGTTGGCAAAAAGCCTTTAGAACAGAATTATTTAGACCTAGTTATTAAGGATCGCACCTTTAATCAGGGTGCTTAATTTGATTTCTTGAATGTATCTGTGGCTTGTCTGACAAGCTCAGTAACAAATGAGTTCTGAATTGTAGGAACTGATCAAAATGTAATCAGTGTCAATTGCCATTGTTGTAGTTTATTGCATATTGCTGTCAGTTGCTGTAATCAAGAGATGTTGAAGTGCTTTAAAGTCTCCAGAACTTTGAGTAATTGACTTCATATGTACAACGTTATGGCTGTGAAATAACCATCCCTTCCTGTTTTACTTGATCTTCAAAAAAAGTTTGAGACCAACATTGAGTTGTCATCCATTCTTCATCATGCCCAAGCCTAAAACTTTTTAAATGGCATGCATGACTTAATATGGTGGTCCCATTTTGACAGGTTTTTCTTTTTAGTGCTTTTAAAAAGGAAATACTAACAAGATGTTTCCTTCTCTGTGTAGACAAATACAGTATAAGGGGGAAAAAACCCCTGAAACAACTAGTTTTTGTTTTAGTTGGGACATCATTCTGGAGTGAGGGAGAAATAGTCTCTTCCATGAATCTCTTATTTTTTCCTTTGCATAATAGGAGTGTAGAAAACCAGTCAAGTTGATACTGATGGCTCAGTATCATTCATCATAGTCCATTTCCCGCCTCCTCCCTTTGAGTAGGTACCGTCACTGATTGCTTATACTTTTTGGTGATGAAGTTGTGGAAATAATCTGCTACATTTAATAATTTATGAAAATCTGTATCCATTCCTCATTTGCTTTGATGCTCCCAGTAGTTTTCACGAGAGCATTTATGTTCTCTCCACTGTGCAGACGAAGACCTGAAATTTGGATAGCTTTGGAACCATTTGCTTGGGCTGGCCTGGCTGGTGCAGGCTGGTGCAGGCACTTAAGCCCGGGTTTGTGATACCAACACTGCACTTCTCCCTGCGGCCAAGCCACAGCTGAGTGTACTAGCCCAGAGTTACAGGGATCAAAGATGTCACCATACTCAAGAGTGTTTGCCTTTCTTGCTATCCTTTCCTTTTATTTCAACCAGGATGGACTTTTCCCTTTTCATAATTTACTAATTCCCTCATGTCCGTGTGGGTGTGTGTGTGTATGTGTGTGTATGCCACACGCCTTAGAACTTACTAGCCATTTCAAAGGGAAGGCATTGGGAAGAAACACATCATTGACACATTTTTAGGACAAAACTAGTGTAGTTTAGAGCGAATGTCATTAAGTGTCCCATAGAGGTTTCCAATAAATATTTCCTGGATGAGTATATACATTGTAGCCTTAGTGTGAAAGATTGCCCACAAATGACTTTTTAAGTTTATGTGTAATCATATGTCTGTTTTGGCTGATCATATGTTAATTTGCAGAAAGATAATATAATGAACACAAACCTTGGAAGTGTTTTGGGCCAGTTTTATCATCCCTTCCCCCACTGGCTTGTTGCCATTCCGATAGTCGTTTTGCCTTCACAGTGCCACTCTCTGTTCTCCCTGTCATAACACAGTGTGAGAGCAATGATGCCACCTGAAACAAGTTAAACTGTGCTCGCCCAACTGACATGCCACGTACTCTAAGCCAGCAGTCCCCAGCCTTTTTGGCACCAGGGACCATTTTGATGAAAGACAGTTTTTCCATGGACTGAGGAGTGGGGGGGGATGGTTTCAGGATGATTCAAATGCATTACGTTTATTGTGCACTTTATTATTATTACATTGTATTAATAGTGTATAATGAAATAATTATACAACTCACCATAATTGGGGGACCCCTGCTCTAAGCCATGACTGCTGAGCAATACCTTTGACAACACTAATGATAATAGCTGTACATTGATGATAATAGCAGTCATGGATGCTATACTGTACTGTTTCTGATTCTTTCTTACTCCCAGCCCAACCCTTGTCCTTTTGCTTTGATCTCTATTACGGGTTTTCAGAAGTGCTAGAAATGTCTAGTAGTGGAACCTGGCTTATAGCATTTTAAAGAAACTGTATATAATGTTTTCGTAGGAAACCACAGGATTAATTATTTGTGGTTTGGTCATTTAAAAATGAAAGCTTTATGAGCTAGTTAAGGGGGCCTCAATTTGAATGTTCAAGGTTTTAATTATTTTTTCTTGCTTGCTCGCTCACTAGATGTAAAAACATGCAATGAGGTGGACCTGGAGAATTCCATCGATTGGGAAGTGAAGACAATAACAAGTGCCCTCAAACAGTATTTGAGGTAAGCTCCTCTAATGAGAGGGAAGAATGGACTATTTGGATATGTAACATAAACAGATGTCAACTCTGTACATAAATATCAATAATTAAACCTTATTAAAAAGGGTAAAATTTATGAGGTGTCTAATAGTGTTCCAGAAAGTAAGGTAAATGGTAGAGGAACGTCAATTGTTAAGTAAATTGCAATGGAACAGAAATTGGAATAGACTTGGCTTTTAAAATAGATGTCTGTTGTAGATGTGAGTTATAAGAATTAAACACTATGAAACTACTTGTTATTGAGGATTTATTGAATAAAGGCAACTTACTGAATTCCTCTAATTATATTTTAGGTTAAAATGAAGATATTTTATTTTAAATTTAAGCCTTATGATAACATGTAAACACCAAGCTATTAGAAAAGAAGTTTACTTGATGAAGTCTTAAGGTATAGTTTTCTATTTATTGTAGAAAATATTTAGGACTAGAGTTAGAAGAGGGTTCAGCATTTTTATGAGTCATTATCCTTTTTTAAAAAAAAAGGAATGTAATGATAAGTTTGGGATTAGATGAAGAATAGATATATAGAGAGTAAAGAAAAAGAAGTGAATAAAAGGGTGAAAAATCATAACTGTAATTCCCATGCAGTGGTTCCATCGGAGACTTGGATGTTTGTATGGCAAACAAGTGGCAAGACTCCCATAGGATCCGCTCTTTTTTGTTGTTTGTTTTTTGGTTTTTTTTGTTTTTTTTTTGATGAGATAAGGTCTGGATATGTTGCCAGGGCTAGAGTACAATGGCACCATCATGGCTCACTGCAACCTCAAACTCCTGGGCTCAAGTGATCTTCCTACCTCAGCCTCTCATATGGCGGGGACCACAGGCACGTGCCACCATGCCTGGCTAATTTTTCTTATTTTTTGTAGAGTTGGTGGTCTTGCTATATTGCCTAGGCTGGTCTTGAACTCCTGGCCTCGAGTAGTCCTCCTTGGCCTTCCAAAGTGCTGGGATTACAGGCGTGAGCTCCTGCGCCCGGCTGGATCAGTTCTTTTAAACCATACATAGGGGTTGTTTTTCAGGTAAAAATTACTTAGGTTCCAATATGTACATTAGAATCAACTTATATTACATGTTTTGCATTTTTAAAAAATAAGGAAAAATTTCAAATAGGTAAGACCAGAGAGATTAGTGTAATGAACCCTCATGGCCCTCTTATCCCGCTGCTTGAATTATCAACGTTTCACCCTTCTTGATTCATCAATCGCCCTACCTGCCGCTTGTTAAAGATAATGCTTTAAAGATTTTCCAAAACATGTTACTGAAGCTATAAATAGTTGAGTATTTATCTCAAAAAAGATAGACTTTTAAAAAAAGACAATCAGGATATTATACCCAACAAAATTAATATGCAGCACTC
>NW_012152507.1:2344388-2348022 GCF_000956105.1 Propithecus coquereli
AAAATGAATCTTGTTAGTCCCTACTCTAGGATTAGAATGTAAGCTCCTTGAAGATAGGCATTTTATTTGTCTTGTTCATGACAGTTATTGGCAGCAGCTAGAGCTGTGCCTGCTCATGAAATATTAGAGCAGTGGTTTTCAACTGGGGATGATTTTGCCTCCTAGGCGATATTTAGCAATGTCTGGAGACATTTTTAGATGTCACCGTTGCCGGAGGGGTAACATCTGATGGATAGAGGCCAGGGATGGGCTACTAAACTTCCTGCAATGCATGGGACAGCTCGCCTTTCTCCCCAAAGAATTATTTGGTCCAAAATGTCAGTAGTGCTGAGGCTGAGAAAGCCTGCAGATGAATCAAGGAAAGAATGAATAAGGGATATAAAATTATAATAAATTGCATATGTTAACGTTACCTGCAGAAGTACTGCCTCTCTGAGAGGTAGCTTTAAATACCTTTTCCTGTTCAGTGAATTCATACCTCGTACAGGGAAAGGGTTTGACGAGCATGACTCAGTTATTGGTGGGAAACTGAGGGTAAAAATCCAACTCTTTGGCAGTAAATCGTGTCCTTTTTTTCCCCTTGCTCCACATGGTTCTTTTCTTTTTCCTTGTGGGAGGAATTAGTTTAATACACTAGAGGATCTTTTTATTTAGTATATACAGTTTCTTTTTGTATCTTGATGCTCTCTGCAGCTAATTCCTTGTTGCCCCTGGTCTTGTGTTGCCTTTTCTGCCTTTTTCTTTTTATTACGTTGCTTCCTCCTATGGAATTCCACTTTTAAGCAAACGTTGCTTACAGAACGACATTATGAGATGCTATTATTATATAACTTCACTCCTAACAAAATTCGCATTCTGCCTGAATGTGATAAAGTGATTATCATAAGATGGCAGATGCCTTGGGAGATTTGAAAGTTGGGTTGCTGTTCTTTTCCCCTATGTTATTTTTAGCAACTGAAAATGCAGTAATTAGGATGTAATTGACACTTTTTTGGTGATGCACCAAATGGGAGAAAACTGAGAATTTTATCTACCTCCATCGTGGCAACAGGGTTATGGCCCAAGCAAGGATGTTTCTTTCCGCAGGCGAGGTCCTAACAGTGTCATGGTCAAGAGCAGGGAGTCTGAAGCCAGCCTGCCTGCCAAGGTTGGAGTCCCAGCTCTGTCACTCACAGCACCGTGGCGTGAAGCTGAATATAGCCTTTCTCACCCAAAAAAAGCTCTTGCCCTTGAATTCCTCTCACTACAAATAACCCAGCCATCTTATTGGATGGGAGGTTGGAGGTGGAAGGAGGGAAACAGCCAAACCCCCAAAGCACCAAACTAAAACAAGAAGCAGATCCTCCAGGGTCTTGGAGAAGGAAAAAGATGTGCCGCGGACCTATGTATGGCATCTCCCTTTTTCTTCTACTGACTTGAGACAATTTTTTTTTTTAAACTTCTAGTGTTTTAGGGGACTGACGACCAACCCTTCGAATGATTTCTTATCTATGCAGACCATCATTTTGATTTCCAGCAATGTGTTTATTACAACAGTGTCCCATTGTGAAGGGACAAATGAGCTATTCTGTGATATTTCTAGTAAAATGATTTTACCTGGAGGAAACTTCTTTTAAGCCTGGAAATTGGAATGGGACTTTTGGGGAAGGAAATGCCAGCTTAGGTAAATATTATGATTTATATCCCCCAACAGATCCCAACGGGTGGCAAAGAAAGGTGGCTTAAAAACATGTTGGGTGGGAGGCTGAGAGATGCAGTGACTCAGTACAATAAATTTTGGATGGGGAACTTGTCATTTTTATTACTGTTTCCCTAATGTTAACAATATTTATTTTTCATGCTGCATTGCCTAGCTAGACATATGGCAGTGATATAAGTAACTTGTAGAAGATATTTAGATACAAATTCATTTTTATTGGGAAAGAAATGCCCTCTATGGTTTTTCTAAATGTTCTCATCTGCCCCCAACCTTCTATTCAGCACCCTCTAACTTTCCTTCTCTGCCAGATAACCATTTATCTTCTTTGCTCCTTCCTGCCTGTCTATACTTTGAAACAAAAACCCCAAAGGTTTACTTCTGATTCGCTCTTCTTTCTCCTTATTTAGGCTATGGTGTAATTGATTTTTTTCCCCCTTTTCTTCTTTAAATGGGAATTAGGGGAATAAGGAAAGGGAGAATGGAAATAAGAGAATGTTTTTTCACTTGTGCATAAAGTATTAGTTTGTCTACCATTGTCATTTTGTGTGTGCATGTGTATACTGTAGCTTCATAAATTGTAAGGAACATGTGTACCTGTAAATATATTTTTGCATCTATTTTTAATTTTTTAAACTTCTTTATTGAAGTATAATTGACATGCCAATAAACCATATATATTTGTAGTGTACATTTTGATAAGTTTGATGTATCTACACCTGTGCCACCATCACCATAATCAAGACAGCGAAACCATCCATCACTTCCAGAAGTTTTTTCCTGCACTTTGAGATCCCTCTCTTGCACCCCTCCCTTCTCACCACCTCATTTGTAGGTAACTGTTGATCTGCTTTCTGTCATTATACAATAATTTGTATTTCCTGTCATTTCATGTAAATGGCATCATGTAGTATATACTTTTCTAAAAAAAAAAAAAAATCAGGATTCATTCCCTTGGCATAATTATTTGCGATTCACTATGTTGTAGCATATACTGGTAGTTCATTCCTTCCTACTGCTAACTACTGGCCCGTTGCATGGATACACCACAACTTTTTTGGACGGGCTGATGGATATTTGGGTTGTTTGTAGCTTTTGGCTATTGCACATAAAACTGCTAAAAACGTTTGTGTATAAAGCTTTGAATGGACATAGGCTTTCATTTCTCTTGGATAAATCCAAGGAGTGGAATATCTGGATCATGTGGCAGGTGTATGCTTAACTTGTTGGGAAACTGACAAATGTTTTTCCAAGGTTAACGTACATTTTTACATTCCCACCAGGAACATACAAAAGTTCCACTTCCTCTCCATCCTTGCCAACTGTTGAGATGGTCAGTCTTTTTAATTTTAGCTGTTCTAATAGATACACAGCGGTATCTCATTGTGCTTTTAATTTGCATTTCCCTAATGAGTAGTAATGTTGAACATTTTTCATGTGCTTACATTCCATATATATATATTCTTGGGTGAAGAGTCTGTCCATGTTTTTTTGCCCAATTTTTATAAATTTAAATTGTCCTATTGTGTTTTGAAAGCTTTTAAATGTATTTTGGATACAAGTTCTTTCTCAGTATTATCCTTTGCACATGTTCTCTTCAGTCTGTGACTTGTCTTTCTGTTCTCTTAATAGTGTTTTTCAAAGAGAAGTTTTAATTTTGATGAAGTACAGTTTATCAATTTTTCTTTTTATGGATTGTGCTTTTGGTGCTGTATCAAGAAATCTTACCTAATCTAAGGTTACAAAGAGTTTCTTTTGTATTTTCTTCTAGAAATCTTATAGTTTTAGGTTTTCACTTAGATATGTGTTCCATTTTGCATAAATTTTTATATAAGATATCAAGTAGTAATTCAAGTTAATTTCTGCATATGGATGTCCAGTTATTCTATTATCATTTGTGAGAAAGACTATTCTTTCCCCTAAATTGTCTGTTGAGAT
>NW_012152507.1:2348306-2350043 GCF_000956105.1 Propithecus coquereli
TCTTCTATTTTCTGAAAGAATTTGTATAGAATTGGTGTTCTTTCTTCATGGTTTGGTAGCATTCACCAGTGAAGTCATCTGAGCCCACGTTTTCTTACTGGCAAGATTTTTAACCACAAACTCAATTTCTCTAATTGATGTAGGACTACTCAGGTTATCTGTTTCTTCTTGAGTGAGCTTTGTGTATTTTGTGTCTTTCAAGACATTTGTCTATTTTATCTAAATTGAATTTATGGGCATAAAATTGTTCTTAATATTCTCTTATTATCTTTCTAATGTTTTTAGAACTTGCAGTGACTCTGTAGTCGCCTAATTCCTGACATTGGTTATTTGCATTTTCTCTCTTTTATTTCCCAATCATTCTGACTAGATTTGTCAATTTTATTCATCTTAAAGAACCAGTTTTGGATTAATTTATTTTCTCTGTTCTTCTTCTGTTTTCTATTTCATTGATTTCTGCACTGATCTTTATTATTTTTGTTTTTCCTGCTTCTTTGGGTTTAATTTACTCTTTTTTCCCCTAGTTCTTTAAGGTACAAAGTGAAGTTTTTGATTAATGACCTTTTTTCTCTTCTATTACTAATATAGGTGTTTACTTGTATAAAATTCCCTCTAAGTACAGCTTTACTTACATCTTTCAAATTCTGATACATTGAACCTTCAGTTCAAAATGCTTCCTAATTTCCCTTTCTTTGGGATTTTCCAGATATCTTTCTCTTATTTTTAATTGAAATTTTATTGTAACCAGTGAATATACTCTGTATGACTTGAGCCCTTTTAAATTTATTGAGATTTGTTTCATGGCCCAGAATATGGTTTATCTTGGGAAAAAAGTGGTCCATGTGCACTGGGAACGTGTGGTCTGTTACTTTTGGGTCGAGTGTCATTTAGGTGAAGGACATGACAATTAGGTGAAGATGGTTGGCAGTTTTGTTCAACTTTCCTGTATCCTAACTGATTTTCTACTTGTTCTATCAGATATTGAGACAGAGATATATGATCTCTACTTACAGTTTGGGACTTTTCTATTGCATCTTGTAGTTCTATCAGTTTTCTCTTTGTGTATTTTGGAGCTCTGTTATTAGATCCATTAACATTTAGTATTGTTTTAGCGTCTTGATGAATTGACATTTTTATCACAATGAAATAACCTTCTTTATCCCTGGCAGTATTCTTGGCCTTTTTAAATGTTTAAAAACTTTTTTTGTGTGTCTTTGTTTTTTTATGAAACATTTGAAGAGGAATTTCTGAATTAAAGGATTTCAACCTTTTAAAAGTTCTTAATATCTTGCCAAATTGCTCTCCAGAAAGGCTGTACAGATTGATACTTTTCTAGGTAGTCTTTAAGTGTTTATAAACTTAGGTGATCTTGATAGGTAGCAAGATTAACTAAACTGTACAATTCTGTTAATCACAGGATAAAATATAATACCATTTATGTAACTTGTTTTATAGAATATAAAAATGCTATGTATATTTTTTGTTATCACTATATCTCTTGTTTTATAGGCATAAATATAAAAAAATTCCTATTTCTGTAATAGGGTTATTTAAGAGGATTTGATTTCTTTAAGTTTGATTAATCTTTTCTGTGTATTTTTTGTGGCATCTTCAATTAATATCTTAGAGATGGTTTTTCAAAATTATGTGCTTATATTTGGTTAAATGGAATGTTTAGCTTAAATACATTAATGTGTGGAAAGAAGTTTTATATATAAAACCAGATATTAGTAAAAG
>NW_012152507.1:2351063-2354051 GCF_000956105.1 Propithecus coquereli
ATTTGAGGCTTTCTTGTTTTCTATTATCATAGAGCTCACTTTCTATATTCAACACATGCTGTTTAATCATCATAGTCTTGTAAAGTACACTGGTGTTAGGTATTTAATGGTTAAGGAAATGAAGGTTGAGACATGTTAAGTAACTTGCCAGATTACAGGGAACCTTATTTAAAATTCAAACCGCAGTTCCACTAGCTAAAACCTGCAGTATTGGTTTTCACAGGTGCACTGACAGTAGCTGTAATTGTATTTTCATTTCCTTTTATTTTCTCCCCTTGGATGTATTCCATAGCTTAATCTTTTGAAAAACTTAGAGCCATTCCTTTGGGACCCATGTTACTACTGCCTGAACATTGCTTTAAATGTTATCTTCTTGTGAGGTCTCTGCTCTAGCCAGAGTAAAGGTTCTTAGTATGTTGCAGAAAGAAGCAATATGTAGGCCCAATTAGACCGTACATATAAAATAGGCTTTTGGAAAAGGCAAAAATGGAGTTCTATTCACTTTTGTTTTCACATGGAAGAGGATTTTTTTTTTAAAAAAAAAGAGAATTTGTGTGATCAAGGGAGTGGGGGAAAGTTTTCTTGGCAAAAACTCAAGCAAATGCTTAGTTGTTGTGATTTCTTCCCTGTGGCATTTTTGGCAAACTGGAGAAAGTGAAATTAAACTTAGTTGGAGGACAATTGTTTCATGTTGTTTGCCTTAGAGACTGGAAAAAGCAAAAGAGTGCCAATTTTACTCTAGAATCCTTTGAGAATTGGAAAAAGATAAAGTGATTATGGAATAAGGTTTTAAATTACCACAAGGGAGTGTCATTAACATTGTCATCATGCCCCATGACTGAAGGCAGTGTATTTGAAATTTGAATATCAATGCATTTTACTGGATGAAGAAGTTCCTAAGAGGTAGGAACTTACTTCTTAATAGGTAATAAAGTCCGTGGGCGTAGGAAATGCGTTTAAAGAGTTTGTTGAAGATATCTTTAAACAGCATGATAAAAGGATTGTGTAAATGCAAAAGGGATTGTCACCTATTGGACTAATACCTTGTGTCTTGCTTCCTGACTTCGTGGGGATGCTGTAATAGCATTTGAATAACAGGACTGTTAGAAAGAAATACTGTCGCTATTGTGGTTATTGGCATGGATTTGCACCTCAATGCAGTTGTGGTTGGAATGGGACCTGCAGTAACATTATTTAATGAGAAAAAGTACATGCATTCAATGGTGTATTTTAGGGGCCAACATTTGCAATGTAGACTTTAATTTTTTATTTTAATCTCTTGTGAGTACCCTTCTCTGCACTCACTGCCTCTCTTAGGAAGAGTGTGGGAGCAGATCCTCTAATCTTTTGCATGTGTACTTTTAAGTATTGAATAAAACAGTTACAGAAATCGGGTGGCCAAAGTTAGTCTCCCCTTTTGAATATTGTTAGAAAATTGGGATTGTGGTTAAGCTCTCATTTTCCGTTAACAGTGACACAGCTTACCTTGTTTTGCTAAAGTGTCTGTTCGCTGAGCTGACTGCTAAAATTACTAAGCATCGCCAGTCTTTGTTACCGCCTCTCACACCAGCCTGGAAACTAATTTTTGATTCTTCTCAGTCATGTGCGGTGGTTTCCATCTGTTCTGTGGTGATGAGATCGTCTCTTCTACCCTCCCTGCTGAGAGTTTTGAAGGTTTCTCCTGGGTCCCTTAATTTTCTCTCATCAGTTTCTTTCCTAGTTTCTTTCCCAGTTTTCTGTTGAGAATGTCTGTGTTAATTTCTGGAGTTCATGATACAAATATGAGTTTGGTTTCTATTTTGTCACCATAAAAAGCAAAATTGTTTCGTTCCTTCTATGATAATCTACTTACTGACTTACTGTTCAATGTTGAATGCATTGGAAAAATTAAAAAAAATTTTTTTCTTTGAGAAAATTAAGAGAATTAATTTAACTATTAGCTCCAAAATACACTTGCTAAAAGGAACTAGAGACCATCCATCTTGTGAGAGACTATGATAGAATTTTGGTGTCGAAATTCATAAGTTTACTTGGTCTATGCGGGAATGCAAAAGACTGTGTCCCCTACAGGAAGGCTGGGACGCATCTGCATGGATGCATTATTGCATGACATTCACCTTTGAGAATGTTGCAGTCCATGGTCTGTGTGTCGGCCTTTTGGGCTCAGAGTCCTTGGTATGACATTGTGGTAAGAGTGGGCCTGTGCTTCACATGTTAAACTTAGTATGACAGTGATGGCTAAAGCCGGGATGCCTGTTGTTGCATCATATGAAAAATCTCTCAACTATCATGCAAACCAGAACACTTGTGCTGCTATGGCCACTATATTTTCTTCCCATAGTCAAGGTTCCTGGGAAGCAAAATCATAACCATAAAGTTCTTTAGTCATTTATCATGACAAATGTAACTATTATAGGATACAAGACATTGGCGTTTGCCTAACCAGAATGTGCTATCCTTTTTGGTAAAACAGCATGGGAAGCAAGACAAAATCACATGGTTCTTGGCAGAGAAGGACTCAGGAACTTGGGAATAAAAGGAACCGAATGCTAAATGGCATCCATCTCTCTTAGCTTGATGTATTAATTTCACAGTAGATGGGAATGCCATAGAAGAACTGGAACACTCTATGTCTGTTGACTGAAGCCCTTTGTCCCTTGAGAAATGCTTGGATGATTACTGCTAATGCCTTTCTAAAATTACAGTGTTATTGACTTTTGACATTTAAATATTGAAATAATTTAACATTTATCTGCCTGTATGTCTTTGAAAAGCTCCAGGATCGTATCTTTTTCAGTCTCCATGAGTTGGCACAGCATCATCAGCAGATGGGCATTACAGTGTGGTGGACACCGATTTGTAGTTTCACGATTAAAATGCTTTTTCTGCTACAGTAAACTCCTAATTCCCTGGCATGTTTCAGGAATTTGGTGTTATGATTAATTTAGTATCCTAGATTTTTTAAAAAAGTTAGGCCTTTCATTCTTT
>NW_012152507.1:2354906-2408964 GCF_000956105.1 Propithecus coquereli
CTCAAACAATCCGCCTGCCTCGGCCTCCCAGCGTGCTAGGATTACAGGCGTAAGCCACCGCGCCCGGCCTGGAATTTTTGACTATTTTTCAGAGTCTCTGCTTTAATTTTATTTTTTAAAATCAGAACTGTGAATTAAACGTGTTATATATTTATATTTTTATTTTCTCCAGCATTGATTGGATCTTGATTTTAATGCCAGATTAAGAACTGGATTATAATTTATTACCTAACACTTCATTCATTCATTCAGTCATTGATTCCCCCTTTCAAGGAATATTACCTAACACTTTAGACAGGTATGCTTTTGTTTTCAATGATAAATTTAGTTTGTATCTAAAAGTTTTTTATTACATAATATCATTTACTCGTGTTCTGCTTTATCATGTGCTTTTTAATTTCTTAGCCTTTTTGCTTCTTTTTTCTTTAGCAACAGCTGTTTCAGTGTCCTTTATTGTAAAACCTCATTTCTCACCCTCAGACACTGTTATCGGGAGTTTAAATGGGAACAAACTTAACTTTGCAAACATTGGAAACAATCCAGATGTTCCTAAAGTTGTTGGTGTGGTGCTGCATTTAGTGACATGGAAAGATAGTCATGATCTATTAAATGGGCTGTTTCTACATTTCACTATAAAAAAAGGAAGGAAAACTATGAAAGCATTAAACCTAAGATTTACTAGCTTATCTTAGGGTAAGATTTATTGCTGATAATTTTAATTTAGGTGAACTTTTTATTGAAATGTAACATGTGCAGAAATAGGTATACAGCTTATCGAATTTTAACAAAGTGGAGATATCCTTGTAATCAGCCCCCAGATCAAGAAAATCAGGCCGGGTGCGGTGGCTCGCGCCTGTAATCCTAGCACTCTGGGAGGCTGAGGCAGGTGGATTGCTCAGGAGTTCCAGACCAGCCTGAGCAAGAGCGAGACCCCGTCTCTACTAAAAAATAGAAAGAAATGATCTGGACAACTAAAAAAATATATATATATATAAATTAGCTGGGCATGGTAGCACATGCCTGTAGTCCCAGCTACTTGGGAGGCTGAGGCAGAAGGATCGCTTGAGCCCAGGAGTCTGAGGTTGCTGTGAGCTAGGCTGACGCCATGGCATTCTATCCTGGGCAACAGAGCAAGACTCTTGTCTCATTAAAAAAAAAAAAAAAAGAAATCAAACATCATAGGAACCTCAGAAGCCCTTTCTCACACCCAGGTAGTCACTCTCCACCTCCATGAAGTGTGACGACTCCCAACAATGTGGCTTGGAGTTGTTGTCTTTGAACTTCACGTAAATGCGACCAGACAGAATAGCCTCTCTAGTCTCTGGCTGCTTTTGCTCCTCTTGCAACACTCGTCCACGTCGTGTGAAGCAGTAGTTGATTTGTCGTCATTGTGTTCTGTTGTAGGAATACACCACAGTGTAGCTGTTTATTCTACTGTCAGTGGATGTTTGGGTTGTTTTCAGTTTGGGGCTATTACAAAGAATACTGCTGTGAATATTTCAGTATGTGTCTTTCAGTGAACATTTATGTGCATTTCTCCTGGTTATATACCCAGGAGTGGAATTTTTGGGTGGTAGGGCATGTGTTTGCTCAGCTTTCATAGACACTGCCAGACAGTTCCCTATAGTGGCTGTGCCATTTAGTTATTCCCACCTTGTTGGTGTCTGGAAGTTCCAGTTGCCTCGTCTCATTGCCCAAGTATGTGAGCATTCATTCAAAGCCATTGTGGGGGCTGAGTAGTATTCTCTCCTGGTTTTAATTTCTGTTTCTCTAATGTAGATTTAGCCCGTTTTGTGTTTTTTTATTTTTTTGGTCATATGAATAAATATTTTGTGAAGTTCTGTTCCAGTCTTTTGCCTGTTGTTCTGTTAGGTTGCGTCTGTCTGTCTCTCTCTTTTTCTGTTGCAGAAATTTGCAGGAGTTCTTTCTAGTCTGATTGCGTGTTATTTTTCATATATATGTTTCAGATTTTTAGTGATTTTTACTTGAATATTTTCTCTCTGTTGTCTAAAATTTTAGCAGAGCATGTATTTAATTTTTATCATAAGAAAAAAGATAAAACTGTTACTTTGAAAAAATAAATGCCCCTGTCTTGTTCTGTTTTACTTCTCTTTGCCGTTACCTTCGGTTTCTTGCTTTTTGAACGTGCTCTGAAGTCCGGCTCTGCATTCCCTCTCCAGCAGCTCCTCCTTTAACCTCCCAATTTCGGTAAAAAGTGGCTCTCAGTTGATAAATTTAGTGGTGCCCAGGGTCCCTTCTCCCAGTCTTTCCATTGATACCACTTGCAGCACCCAGTCTGTGCAGGCTTTCTCACTTGACTTCTGGTGACATCGAACCTCTCTGGTCGCTCCCAACCCGTCTTCCTCCTCCATTTGCTTTGCCTGCTTGTCTTAGCCCTGGAGTTGGCCTGTCCCCTGGATGTCTTTGGAGCTCTTTTCCCCATGGTGCCCTCGGTTAGCTTTCTGAAGTTGTAGGCAGTTTCAGCCACGTGCTAGAGGTCACATTTTCTGGAGAACATTTCTAGCCTTGGTCTCTGAAGCCTCCTGTATTCTCCCTGCTGGATACCAGCCCCCTGAAAATCATCTCCACTGTCATTTTCCTCCTCATACCAGCTTTGCCTTTGGCGCTGCCGTCTGCCAGTGGAACTGGTGGAACTACCAGACAACCCAGACGTGGAACTCTGGTCGTCTCTGCCTTCCTCTTCCTCATCCACTGCCAGTCTGCTGCTAGATCCTGTCAGTTCTACTTTTTTCCATCATAGCTCTTACATGATAATAGCAACACAAACTACAACAGTAATAATAGCTAACAGTGGTCGAGTGCCTGTTTGTGCCAGCCACTGAGGCTAAGTGCAGTGCTTTAATTTCATACTGGCCTTTTGAGATGTTGTTATCTTCATTTTACAGGTGAGGAAACTGAGGCACAGAGAGGTTAGTAGGTAACTTGCTCAGAGCCACTCAGCTATCAGTTGGAAGCAGTGGCTCTGACTCTAGGCTATAAGGATGGTCTCCAGTTTTCGACTATACGATGGGTTTATTGGGATGTAGCCTCATCATAGGTGAGGAGCATCTGTACTTCTGTGGTCTGCTTCTTTATTTGTAGTTCTACCATCTCCCCCTTCCTTCCTATCACTTTGTTCCCAAATAGCATTTCCCTCCTAACTCGGTCTCCCCATTCTAATCCATCCTTCAAAAAATGTCAGGTTTACCTTCCCCAAATTTAACTCTATTCGTATCCCTTTTTTGCTTTTACTTTTAGTGACTAATTTAGAAGCCAACAGTAGAGACAAATTCTTCAAATTGGCCTATTTGTTTGTTTGTTTTTGTTTTTTTTTTTTGAGACAGAGTCTTGCTTTGTTGTCCTGAGTAGGGTACAGTGATGTCAGAGTAGCTTACTGCAATCTCAGACTCCTGGGCTCAAGCCATCCTCCTGCCTCAGCCTCCCGAGTATCTGGGACTACAGGTGCGCACCCAGACGCCTGGCTGATTTTTCTATTTTTAGTAGAGACAGGGTCTCGCTCTTGCTCAGGCTGGTCTTGAACTCCTGACCTCAAGCAATCCTCCTGCCTTGGCCTCCCAGAGTGCTAGGATTACAGGCCACCCAAATTGACCTTTTCAGACCAAAGTTGGCCTCAGGCTGCCACTTGAGGTGCTGTCTCTGCTTAGGGGCTGTGCTTGTTGTCTTGCTGTTTGCCGCATCTGGAATGTGACCCCGCCCCTCAGTTGGCCTTTCCCTGGACCCTTCCCCAGGCCCAAGTGAGACCCTTCCTGAGCTTCTGGGCCAGCTCTGTGTGAACCTCCGAAGCAATTGCTAACCTTCCTTTCTGTTATGGTAAACCTAGCACCCAATTCTCATAAGTCATGTCTTTGACACCCCTGAAAACTCTAGCATAATCCTCAATAACAAGCATCTTATTGATTTATTTGATAATTTTCCAATCAAGAACACAATAAAGGGAATTCGAATACATCGTTAATAAGAGTCACAGATAATTAATTCCAAAGTTTAAGGGGTAAAAGGAATGTGTTAGTGTCCCAGGGCTGCTGTAAGCAAGTACTATGAACTGAGTAGCTTAAAACAACAGAAATTCATTCTGTCACTATTCTAGAGGCTGGAAAGTGTGAGATGCAGATGTTGCAAGGGCCATGCTCACTCCGAAGGCTGTAGGCAGCTTCCGGTGGTTCCGGGCACTCCTAAGCATCCCGTGACTTGTAGGCTCTTTGCTCCCATCTCTGCCTCTGCTGTCACATGACTCTCCCCTGTGTCTGTCTTCACGCGCCTGTCTTCCCTCTGTGTCTTTTTCTTATAAGGACACCAGTCATATTGGATGAAGGGACGGACCCCACCCTACTTCACAGTGATCTCATTTAACTGACATCTGCAACAGCTTTATTTCCAAATAAGGTCATGGATTAAGAGTGCCTTTTTATTCTGAAGTTTTGACATCTGGGGCCTCACTGACCTGGGGACACTGCCCCTCCCAGCGCTAGTCAGTTCCTGGAGATACTAAACCCCAGGAGGCTTTTCATATGCGAACTGTCCGGTCCTCTGCATGCACCTGCACTCCTGCTCTTGTCACCCCAGGCCCAGGTAGCAGCCAACTGGGGACAGCCTCTGTGCCCCAGAGCCCACCAAAACCATTACCTTAGCCGCTAAGCCTGCCAGCCCTGCCCCATTCTTTCTGGGGAAACCACATTAAAGACTCTTGCCACATTCCACCCTGTCTTCCTCTGCCTTTTCACTGACCCTGGTGCATCCCCGCGTGGCCTGTGTGGCATGCCACGCCATCTGTTTCCAGGGCTCTGTGCGTAAAACTTTGCCCCGTATGGCGGTCCTCGCCATATCTTGCCATACCTGATTAGATTCCAAGTGCAGCTAGAAGCAGTCGTTCTGAGGATCTAAGGATCGGAACTTCAACATATCTTTTTGGGGGATGCAATTCAACCCTTAACAGGGAATAGCCTATTTGCTGATGTTTTACTTGCATTCCGTTGTGGGGCGGTGACCCCGTGACTGGACTCCATCAGGTGGATGACAGGCAGGCTTGAAGCGCAGTGTGCTGGAGGAGAAGCCGCGGCAGCTATCTGTTCTTCAACCCAGGGAAAGGCACTCACTGCAGCTGCACTGAAATTACCTCATATGGGAGGCGTTAGAAGATTAATGATAGGGAGAAAGATTTCTTTTTCCTTTTAAAGGTGGCAAAATATGTTTAAATTCTCTGTGTTTGACAATCTTGAAGATGAGCTGTTGACATTGTTGATTTTGAGAAATATTATAGATTCGATTCTGAGCATTTTACTAACTACTTTTTTTCTTTCTTCTTTTTTTTTTTTTTTTCTTAAAGAAAGCGGCAGCCCAGAATCTCGTGTTAATGCTATCCATTTCTTGGTACACAAGCTGCCAGAGAAAAATAAAGAAATGTTGGATATTTTGGTGAAACACTTAACAAAGTAAGCCTCTCTTTCTTCCTTTTAACTTTCTTTGCTTCACTCTGGGTGCCGTGCAGCGTTCTGGACTTGGAACGGTTGGAACAGGGGCTGCATACACAATACCAGGGACCACACCTGGAAGGGCAAGCTGGGCGTTTGACTCATCGTGTGTGTTTTGGACAAGACGTTGAAATACGATGCTCTCATGAAGTTGTATAATTATTTGCCTAACAGCACTGCCAGCAACTCAGGATTTGATTTGAAGGAAAGAAGAGAATATTAT
This sequence comes from Propithecus coquereli, assembly GCF_000956105.1. Taxonomy (NCBI): domain Eukaryota; kingdom Metazoa; phylum Chordata; class Mammalia; order Primates; family Indriidae; genus Propithecus; species Propithecus coquereli. Next base: position 2,360,619 of record NW_012152507.1, read on the forward strand.
ACATTGCCCCATACTCAGATTCTGGAAATGGGATTCTAAGCTTGTTAGCAAATTTAACTTGGCTTCACACCTATCTGACTCTAAGTTTGAGCATGCCCTTAAGTTGGCTTAATTCAGCAATGGGTAGTTATTTCACAGACTCCATTCTCTTTTCCTCCTCCTCTTAAAAGCAAGCAAAATTGAATAATTCAGCGGAGAGATTAGCTTTCTTCAAATATAAATGGCTCACAGATCATTATAATTTTTGAGGTGAGAGGAACCTGAGGAACACTATGTTTTAGAACCTTTCTTTTACATGAAGAGTGAACGTCAAAGGATATTGTGATTTGCTAACAGTCCTACTACTTGTATAGTCATTCATTCATTTGGTCAACAAATGTTTAGTGAATGCCTTTTTTAGGTGCTCGTGAGTAGATAGTTGAACAAGACAGTCAAAAATCCCTACTTCCATGAAGCTTACTTTCTTGGGGGAAAAAGATGATAAACAGATTATAAATAAAAATACAAAATGGTTTCAGATGATAAGTGGCAAAAATGCAAGTAAGGAGTAAGGAGATGGAGAATGTATGTTGAGTGTGAGACTATAAAGAAGATTATTATGGAAGATCTCTTTGAGGATGAAATCTTTGAGTTGAGCACTGCATAAATGACAAGGCTACTGGGAACAGTTGTCCAGGTTGTTCACTGCACAATGGTACTGGGCTGAAGGACTGAGTGTGGGTGCTCTGCATACTTGGGAAGCTGTTTTTTACAAAGGTGCCATGGGATCTGGTAGTTCCTAGAACCAAGGATATAATGATCTGGTGGAAGAGGGGGTGTGTTTTGATTAGAGGGGAACAGTAAATGAAGGCTTTTGAGGGAAACAAGCTTAGCATGTAAAGTAGGCACTCTGCATCTGCGGACTCCGTAACTGTGGATTCTGCATCCACGGGTTCAGCAAGCCACTGATTGAAAATACAGTATTCACAGGGTGCATGTGGGTGTGGAGGGTGACTTTTTCTACCTGCAGGTTCCACAGAGCAAATTGTAGGACTTTAGCATCTGTGTCTTTTGGTATCCACGAGGGTGCTGGAACCAGTCCCCCGTGTTCTACCAAGGGAAGACTGTACATGGAACTAGTAAGAAAGCCATTGCGGCCAGAGTAGAGCATGAGAGAGAGAGAAGTAGAAGAGGAGGCAGGGGCCTCAGTGCGTGGGTCTTGTTAGAGCCACTTATTTCAGAGGCTGATGTTGAGGACAGTTTGAGTCTCTTGACTCCCTGTTTTTAAGGACATAGAGTTGCAGAATATTGTACATTCCACAATTTTTGCCCCTTTGGTTAAACAGAGACTTTTCCCCCCTCATCAATTCTAGTGTTTCAAATCACTCCAAGCAGAACCTAATGACGGTGGCAAATTTAGGAGTGGTGTTTGGACCGACTCTAATGAGGCCACAGGAAGAAACGGTTGCTGCCATCATGGATTTGAAGTTTCAGAATATTGTCGTGGAAATCTTAATTGAAAACCATGAAAAGGTAATAAAATTTTTTTTTTCCTTAAGAGACTTCCCAGCTGTGGCTTGTCACCATGTAATGAATAACTATCCTCTTAGATTTCCCTTTTCTTTCTTTCTTTTTTTTTTTTTAAATGATTTTATTATCACTATGACGAGCTTGGTTCTAAGAAGTTCTTATTGAGCTTCTGTCTTTTGATGGTGCTCTGTAAATCTGAACCTTACCCAGTCTTCTGTTATTCACTGGCTTAATAAAGAAACATTTAATCCAGATGCAAATGAATATGGGCAAGGTAATTGTGAACTGTTTAGATTTTTTGTTGCTTTCATTCCTATCCTTGGATTTGTCACTCAAATTCTGTGTGTCACAGTGGTCCTGTAATCTTGATCAAGTTAGGGCTTTGCAACTTAAAAAAAGGAGAGAGAGAAAATAAGGCAAATAAAGAAAGTTGAAAGGAAGTGAGATGGAGCCAGAGGACCATGAGCATCATTGAGAGTGGGGTTGAGGGGCAGGGCTTCCCTGAGACCGCTGGCCAAGGCTGGCCTGGGTTTGCTCTGCACTTGTGAAGGTCGCCCTGCCTGGCAAAGGGTCTTCCTGGTTGCACCCAGCTGTCCTGAGTGGCAGGTCAATGAGGAGAAGCTGGAGTGGGGTAAACTCCTCAAATGGACCCAGGCTGCACCCCTGGGTCCGGGGTAGGAGTGAGGGACGCATTCCTGGGATTTGATGGATGGGGTTGAGATGGGTTTGAATTAGGAGATCCATCTCAGGGGTGAGCAGAAACTGCTTTAATATACTCTTCCTCCCACCACACCTAGTCAGCATTTTAAATTCTAGAAATAATTACTGTTCATTATCGTCCCTTCATGATCTCTTTCCCAAATTATTATTCTTTTCTCCTCAATTACATGTTCTCTGTGGCTGCTCTCACAATACGACAGCAGAGTTGAGTAGTTACAACAGAGACCAGGTAGCCTGCAAAGCAAAAATATGTAGCATCTGGTCCTTTATAGAAAAGGCTTGCTGATCCCTGTTTTGGACCAATAACTTTCAACCCTGGCAAACAAGAATCCTATGAGGGGCTCTTTTAAATGGCTCTGTAGCCACATGTATTCTGTTAAATTTTTGCCTTCATAAGAATTTATTTTTTTTTTTGAGACAGAGTCTCACTCTGTCACCTGGGTAGAGTACAGTCGCGTCATAGCTCACTGTGACCTCAAACTCCTGGGCTCAAGTGATCCTCCTGCCTCAGCCTCTCGAGTAGCTGGGACTACAGGTGCACACCACCAGGCCTGGCTAATTTTTTCTATTTTTAGTAGAAACAAGATCTTGCTCAAGCTGGTCTTGAACTCCTGACCTCAAGCAATCCTCCTGCCTCGGCCTCCCAGAGTGCTAGGATCACAGGTGTGAGCCACCGCACCCAGCCCCTGCCTTCATAAGAATTATAAGTAGCCAGCAAGGAGAATGGCTGATCTAGGGAGGAAGCATCTCTTCTGCCTCTATTAAGAACTTAAGAGAAAACTTCAAGGTGGAACACAGGAGAAGATTCTGTTAATATTTGAGAGGTTTTTGTTCATAGTAGTTAAGACCTAAGTGTGACTTTCGCTGGCATTAGGTCTGCGGCATGGCAGTTTGTATTTGGACTCAGAATTTGAGGGAGCTGGAACCTATTGAAACCATTTAGCTGGCCTACATTTATAAGTAGGGATGGGACAGCTTTTCGGGGACATGTGGAAAAAATGGTTTCAGGATGCTTCTGGAGTGCTTGGTTTAAAAGGACTATACTTGTGTGCCTGCGTTTCTCCCACTCTCTCAACTCCCTCAAAGATTGCACCTATTAAGAAAAATGAAGATGCTGACTCCGGGTTAAAAGTATACTTTTACTATTAACAAGGACATAACATGTTTATTATGTAGGGCAGTGTTGCTTAATCTTTTGGGGATCGCAGACCTCTGAGAAGCTGCCAAAAGTTACCAGCTTTCTCCCCAGATAAATGCACATGACTCCCCTCTGCCCCTGATGGTGCTAACGGTACCATTGGGTTCACGTGCATTTCCGAGTCTGTGCACTGCAGGTTAACAATCTCCGGTTTAAAATGAGTCATCTCTTAAGTGACTTGTCTTGTTACTTGTTTCTCTGTAATCGAGGGAATATATGATTTTTAAAAACTACATTAGACTCTTTCAACAAATTTTTTTCCCCCTCATTCTGTCACTTGTAGATCAATACCTTGCTAATAACTTTCCTCAAGTCTGCCTCGTAGAGAATTTGAAAACTGTTAAAACACTTGGTCACTCATTTGATTATTAAAAGGATTTTTAAGAATTGAGATTGCATTATATGCCAAGCATGTAGTAGGTGCTGGGTGTGCAGATGAACGTTACAGTCACCGTTGCAAACCAGGTCACGATCTGGGCATGGGGAACCCATGTTTGGGACTTGAATCCCATAATGATTATCCCAGTCTAACATACCATGTAACTTCCTTTTTTCCTTGTCTGTTTCTTCCTGCTAGATCCTTGAGGGCAGAGATTTTTCGTGCACTTACAATGATACCTGGTACATATTGGATGTTCAGTTAATGTTTATTAAATGAATTAATGAAGTCAGTACATTTTGAGGCGGTTGGAGGAGTGGGAAAGAGGCAGGCAAACAGAGGTGTAGTCCCTTTGAGCAAAGCATTGAAAGAGCATTTCCTGGGTCCTTGTTGCATTTGCTATTTGCTAGAGCAGTTCTAGCTTATGCTAATATTCGTTCTCATGGAAAAGTTAAGCTTGAAAGCCAGTTGGGGATTTTCTTTACCAGTATGGTAAAAGCAGCTTGTTTATGGGTGTAAGAAGTTTTTTTTGGAGCCAGTGGTGAATTTATGCCTCCTTTTATGGTCCTGTCTAACTGTCATTAAACCTCATTAGCGTGCACTAAGCTATCCAGACAGCTCCTGGAAAGATGGCTACTATTCATTTTTAGAAAGCGAAATAATTAGACTACAGGCCTTGAAACAATGTTATAGTAGCTCAACTATCATTTGATTAAATCCTAATTAGGGAACTTTTATGCAATTTATTTGTGAAAATACTGGCTGTGGGTCTCGCTCTTGCATAAAAGGATCTCCATTTCATGCTGCAGCTGCCTGTTTTCTTCCCTTATTTGAAGCTGGGAAGTTAAGTACAGGATTTTTCTGCTGGGAAGCAGATAGTGCTGCTTTCACCTTGTTAACAAATCTTACAGGAATTTCCAAGTAGCACTGGTGAGCCAGTTATAATAGTTACAGCGGATGAAAGCAGCCTCGCTCTCAGAGATACTGCGAAGCAGAGGGTTTTCAGTTTTCCTTCTCTTCCTTTCTGTGTCTAGATAGTGCTGTGAACACACGACTGACATTAATTAAAGCGCTGAGGCTGTCCATTGAGAAGGGAGGAGGTGAACACTGGGTTTCAGATTCTTCACTGTGCGCGGGTTGAGGTTTGGGAACAGAGGGCTGTGTGGTGGGGCTTGAGGGTGAGAGGGTGTCACTTGGGATTAGTTAACAGTTCCTATAACTTAATTTCCCCATTACCTCTCCTCCTCTCTCCAATTTCCTCCTCGTACACTCCCACTCCCAGCTCTTTGTTCCTGCTCAGTTGGACTTCACTGCAGAGTCCAGGCTCTGCTATGAGGAAGAATATTTCTGCTGACAAGGTGGTTGTGCAGAAAAACTTCACGTGGACGTGGGTATCTGCGTTAGCCACAGGTTTCCCTGACAGCCGACCCCCACATCCTCCCACCAAAGGCTCTTACCTTGACTCGAAAGTGGGGAGGGAGGATATAGACCCTCTTAGTAAATGTTTGAGGACAAGAAGAAAAGAGGGGCGGCAAGCATAGGAAAGGTTAAAAGGAATAGTCTGTGAGGAAGGACAAAATCACAATGATGGATGGCAGGACAAAAACGGAGGGGTGGGAGGCTGGAGAGGGAAGGAGAGGCCCGTTAGCGTTGCTGAAAGTGAATACGGCAGAGGGGAAGAATGACAAGTGAAGGAAGTCGTTTTCTTTTCCTCACTTGCTTACTTTTCCTCCCTGGGAATGTGAAGAGTGTTGTCTCTAGGAAAGTCACTACGGCGAAGAGGAAACGTCAACAAGTAATTGAAGCAAGATTGCTCTAGATGAATTTTGGAGTTAGACAAAGACCCTTAGATAATCTGCTTTGGAGATCACCATTTCTCCTAGCCTCTTTGCTATTATTATAAAATCCGTATGTACTTTATAGGAAACTTAACCCATATGTTTTGGCTTTATGTGCATATAATACGTTAAGATGTTGTTTTAAAAGAAGTATTCGTGGGCCAAAAATATTATCAAGGTCTTTCTTCCCTTGCAAATCAGAAAATTGTATTTCCCAGGTGGGTAAGGCTGCTGTGAACTTCCCAGGGATTTTCAAATTGGAGTTGTGCTTTAGAATTTGTGAGTTTTGCATAAGTTGTGTTCTTAACAAAGTGTACTTGTTATACATTAATTCAGCGCATTTTTTCTGAGCACCTGCTGCGAGTGAGACATGGTGGGGAAGGAAAGACAGTGCGTCCAGCAGGGGAAAGAAGAAATGTCCAAAAGTAGCCACAAGGCATGGCAGAGAGTAAGTGCCTTCAGAGAGCGAGCGCGCGTGTGTAAAGGCACAAGCGTGCAAAAGCAGCCGATACTTCAGAGGAGGGTTTGCGTCCAGCTGTGGGAAATCTGGAAAGTTTCCTGAGTAGGTGGTTTGAGTCAGTTTTAGACTGGAGTTTGAACAGGTGGAGCCGTTTTAAGAGGACATTTCAGGCATGGGAGATAATGTAATCAGAGAAACAGAGGAAGTGTGTGTTTCGGGAGCGCAGCTCTTGTTGGAACATGGGTGAATGGAATGAGATAGGATTGGAAAGCAATTCAGGCCAGGTGTGGGAGGTTAGAATGCTGCTTTAGAACTTTTGCATTTAATTTTATAGGTACAGGGAACACTCATGGTTTGCAAGTAAACTACTTCAAAAAGCTTAGCCTGACAGCAGGGTTTGCAGTAGAAAGTAGAGGATCGGAAGACCAGGAGAGAGGTCACATGGCACAGATTAAGGGCATGGTGGTGAGAACAGGGGTTCCAGGGTGGACAGCATCACTTGGCGAGGTGGGATAGGCAAAATCCGGGGGCCGGCTTTGCGGCAGATCTTAGAGGAAGGTGTTGTCAGGATTCAATCATGGGAGATTATCGATGTCATCAATAAAAGGAAGGAGAAATGGGTTCAAGGTCAGGAGTAAGATGAGTTCAGTTTGTAACGTGGTGAACTTTAGTTGTTGTCTCTCTGTTCAGCAAGATCAGCCCAGCAGGCAGTTGGAAATGCGGAGCTCAAACCTTGAGAGAATTTAGGGGTAGAAAGTATAATGTGAGGCAAAGAGACAGATTAGCGTGAGAAAATATTTATTGGATTCTCAGGGTGTTACATACTTTTGGTCTATTATATAGGGTATTCATATAATCTTTATATCTACATTTAAAATATATATATTAAAAATACATAGACTTCTTATTGCATCAATATATGTAACAGTATCCCTTTATAGGTAGAGAATTCTTATTATGTATATTATTCCTTTATACGTATGAGAGAACTGAGGGGTGAGAGATTAACTAGGCCATGGGTGCACAGCTAGTGAGTGGCAGTGCTTGGCTTTGAACTGGTATCATCTGACGCTAAAAGCCTTTGCTTTTCATCACTAGGAGAAGATAACAGCATCCTTGAGAAAAACCAAGATTTCACTATTGGTGATCAAAGAGCAGCCAGAAGAAAGCCACTGTCAGGATCAGGTCAATGCTAGTGTCAGGGTCGTCTAGGGACGTGGCCAAGGATGCCGGAGGCTGCCCACGAGATGGCAGAGTGTGAGGACAGGCCCTTCGAGAGAGAAATCTCTGTTGAGAGCAAGAGCCGAAATCAACTTGTCATGGTGTAAATGAGTGAGTGTTTGGGAATGGGTGGTAAATACCGAATTATTTGGTGTTTTTCCTCATATGACGGGAGTAACGTGGGAGGAAAAGCCGGAACAGACATGGAAGGGAAGGATAGAGCAGGACTGCTAGCACCGGAGTTTGATACAGCTCGCTGATCACTCTCATATTCTAATGGCCTGTTAGCTCACAGGTGGGTGGGGGAGCTCTTCAAAGGAACTGGGGGCTCAGGCATATAATCCTAGCACTCTGGGAGGCCGTGGAGGGAGCGTTGCTTGAGCCCAGGAGTTTAAGACCAGCTTGAACAAGAGCGAGGCCCTGCCTCTATAAAAATAGAAAAATTAGCCAGGTGTAGTGACAAGGGCCTGTAGTCCCAGCTACTGGGGAGGCTGAAGCAGGAGGATCCCTTGAGCCCAGGAGTTTGAGGTTGCAGTGAGCTATGATGACTCCACTGCACTCTAGCCCTGGCAACAGAGCGAGACACTGCCTCAAAAAAAAAAAAAAAAGACATTTTAACCTTTGAAATGGGAACTTTGATAATTTGTGTCATTTTTTTTTTCCTGTGAAAATGGAGGCCATGTATGATGATCGTGCTTTATTGAAAAGGCTGTTATCCCTGTCTTATTCAGAGTTTTCTTCAGGTCACTTGGATTTATCCCTGTTTGCAACATGTGTTGCAAAGTCCTCACGTAGCCAGTGTCCTCCAGTCACAGAAGAACCTAGAAAGCTTAACAATGTGTTTCCGATCAGCTGTCTGTCTTAGCCCGTAGTGTGCTGTTGTAACAGAATACCTGAGAATGGGTGATTTGTGAGGAATAGAGATTTAGTTCTTACAGTTCTGGAGGCTCGGAATTCCACGGTTCAGGGGCCACATCTGGCAAGGGCCTTCTTGCTGCGTCATCCCACGGCAGAAAGGCAAGCGAGCCCGAGAGAGACGCACACTCAGAAACAGAGACAGAGCGTGTGCGAGGGAGTGTGCGAGTGAGCTCTGGCCGAACAAACCCACTCCTTCGGTAATGAGCCCACTCCCAAGATGACATTAATCCATTCACGAGGGCAGAGCTCTCATGGCCTAATCACCTCTTAAAGGTCACACTTGTCAACACTGTTGCATTGGGGACTAAGTTTTCAGCGTGTGAACTTTGGGGTACATGTTGAAACCATAGCATGTCCAGTGTCATCACTAGAGTATCAAATTACACAGACCCATAGAGAAGTATCAAACTGCATTTTAACCTTGCAGCCAACTTTTTGACCTGCGTCTGCCTATCTTTGCCAAAAGCTATAGAACACACCTGTGCTCCCAGGTTCCTTGGTAGAATGGATTCCCGTTCAGTTCCAGCCTGCTGTCGTCCCAGCAGCAGCAACCCGTGGACTGTTTTTGATAAGGGGCACCCACCACAACTATTCCTGTTGCTGCGAAAACAACATACACCCTAGCCCGTGTCTGCAGGTCGGTCTGTGTCATCCTTTAATGTAAAAAGAGACTGAGCGAGTAGTATGCAAACCATTTTCCATCAAGTGCAAGAAATCATCCAGTCTTAGAGCATGCCTGTCATTTAATGAGAAAAATAAATCACTTAAAAAAAAAATCCAGCTTAAAATGCTTCTTGATTTAGCTTTGCTGGCACGGGGTTGCTAGGCAGCACCGGTTTTCATGTGCAAGAAAAATAAATGTCTTCAACAACAACAACAATAATAAAAGCTCCAAAGTTTCTAAAAGCTTTATGTCTGCCTGAGTAGTGACTGTTCCATGTAAAAGTCAAAACTGCACAGCAAGAATATTTGACAAATGTTCAGAGGATTTTTTTCCCCCTAGTTTTCATGCATGTTGGCCTCTTTGGCATTGCCCCGAAAACTTTACTGTTATATATATATTTTTTTCTCAGCAGGGCTTTGCATTTTCTGGAGAGTTTAAAAAGAGCACAGGAAACTTTCTGTCTTCCTTTCTCCTTCCTTTAAAGAGAGAAGGAAAATAATAACTATGTTGTCTTCCCAAGTCTGCTTTCTTTTAGCTGTGGCATAGGAAGCCTCTGCTTTGTACTGTATGTGGCGCTGTAGGTGGTAGATATAGATGTTGTATTCTCCCGTGGGACGAGAGTGGTTCGATAAGAGAGAATCTGAGCGACAAGAGTCATTCTGCAGCATTTAAGTGCCCAGTATAGACAAAGCACCGGGGCGGTCTCCAGAAAATCGAAGAGCTACAATATAGAGGGCGAACAGATTTATTCTTTGTTGTCTAAGAAAGCACACTCAGTATAAGTGAGCAGAACTTGCCAGGACGTGAGTTTTTGATTCAATAGAAGGAAGAACTTCATAATATTTATAATAATGAGAATGTGTTCGTGTCAGAGATGGGACTGAGGAGCTGGCGTAAAGCCAGCAGTCCTCCGAGGTCCTGCTCACTCTGAAAGTCTCTGCCAGAGTGTCTGGAGATGCAGAGCTGGAGAGACAACTCCTCAGAGCCTAGCTCAGTGCTTGGCACTTGGCATGCAATCAGCATTTGCAGAATCAAAAGTGATGATGAGGAACATGGCCCTTTTTAGGTTGTTTGTGTTCCCAGAAATATCAAGAGTACTTGGAAGGGAAGATCCAAGCAAAGCGTGAGAGGGTGGGTGTGGTGGTGTATAGTAGGTGAGCTCAAGAGAAGGTACCCTAGGAGATACCTTTCCTTGAGTGGGGAAGGTTAGTGTGGGTGTCTGTGGGCTTGGTTTTTTTTGCTGGACCTAATGACCTAATGCCCACTATTTTTTTCTTTGTAAGATAAAGCTTTCGGAGCTATTTCTTTCATACCTCTCCAGATAAAATCAGGAACAACAATAATTATAATCGCTGACATTGATATTAATAGAGGATCATATGCCAGGCGCTGTGCCCGGCTCCTTATGTGACATTTTACTGAAGTATTCTGTAGACAGTATAACATACGCAGCAGAGCGGGCTCTAAAGTAAAATTGCTTGGGTTGGAATCTCAGCTCCACCACGTTGTGTGACTTTTGAGTGACTTTGGTGACCCGTATAGCCTCATTATCAGTTTCCTTACCTGTGAAATGAGAATAACTGAAGTACCTGCCTGCTAGAGTGGCTACCAGGCTGAAAGGAGCTTACCCTTGGGTCTCACTGCTGTTTTACAAATGAGGAAAATGAAGCTCATGGAGGTGCGTTAACTTGCTCACGGTCATAGAGCTAGAAAGTGGCCGAGCTGGGATTTGAACCCAGGCTGTTTCCAAACCTGTCCCTTCACCCTTACACTGTTGTCTAATAAAGTGTATATGAATATACACATTTTATATTAAATGTCCATAATAACTTGTTTGCGTTTTGAGGATAAAAAGGGTTAACTGGTTTTAACACCTAGTGGGTAATGATGGGAACGCAAACGCTAGGGCCGCCTTCCCCCTCCTTTCAGTGCGCAGTCTCAGTGTGACGCACACCCCAGTCTGAGACGCGTTCCCTCTAGGGTCATCAGGCAGTGTCCAGCCTCTCAGCTTCACCTTTGTTAAACAGCTTTCGCTAGGTAAGCTCTGGTTACCATCCTCCTCCTCCTCTTCATCACCATCAGTGTGATTAATACAGAGTAAGAGGATGCGTTTTCTGTGAGTGCTGACGCTCTGTTACGTACTTTGCATCATGATTTCATAGTCTGCTCAGCAACTCTGTGAGGTACGTTATCATCACCCTCATTATACCAAGGAGGAAACTGGGGTTTAGGTGAAAAATTTGGCCGAGGTCAGTTGGTAAGTGGGACTCAGACCCTGGTTTGTCTGGCATCAGAGGTGGGATTTTTAAGTTCTCATCTCTGCTGCTGCTCTCACCATCCTAAATGGCTTTAAGTGGAAGACTTTCATCTTCATCATCACTGTCTAATAGGCTGGACTACTCTAATCTGATCCCCAGAAATAGCAGATAAAGAATAATTGCGGATTGAAACAAATCACTGAAAATAGACTATTTTGATATCTCGAATATATTTTCAGAAATCTAAAATTACACCAAATAGCATAAGTGGGAAAATATAAACAAGAAGTATCACTTCAGTAATATGTAAAGAACTATTTTTTCCAAACTATAAGCAAGAGATTGAGAATAAGCCATGTGCTTTTAGCAAACATTTGGGATTAAGAATGACAAAAGTTTACATTAATGTCGTGCGTGTACTGGTGAAGCCTCTGCAGTAATAATGTAGCCATTTGCATCATCAGACCAGGATACTGGCAGAGAAGCTTTTTTTTTTTTTTTTTTTTCCCTCCCCCTTTTTCCCTGGAAAGCTTTCCTGCTGCTTCTTGATAGGCAGGGCTGGGAGAAGGGTATTTTTCTAGACTCTGAACTTACAGTTGTTTACCCTTTTTCCCTCTCCCTGGGTCCCTTCTCAGTCTGTAGGCCCGTAGTTGTTTGGTACAAATATTTCTGTTAGGTGACAGCCTGGCTCCCTGCACACTGCTCACCATGGTGATGGCCCCCAGCCAAGTTTGGGGGACGTGGTTCCCATCTTCTCTCCATCTGCTGACGGCACGCGAGAGTAGTCAGACTGGAATCTGGGCCAAGTCATATCCTCTGTCCTAGAAATTTGGAATTGGGCTGTGGAGAAGCTGGGCCGGTCCCTGTGAGCTTGTCCCTGGTCTCGGGGCTGAGAATGCCCCTGAGGTGGGTCAAGTGTTGGGGGGACGCAGGGCCGAGAAGTGAAGACTCGCTGCCTGGACTCTTGATGGCCTCAAGTTACGAGTTCAAGGCAGTCTTGAGTTCCAGCTCTTTCTACTTCCTGCTGATTCCTTTTAATAAAGCCTCTTTTACATATGTCAGCTTGGCAAAGTTTTGGTTGCAGCCAAATTATCTTTTGGGCAGTGTGAGAAAACACAGGATGTGAGGTACCTGTGGTTCAGTAAATCTACAGGTACGCAGTTTACTCCATGACTTTGATTCAACTCGGTTTAGTTTAACTTTCAGTTAAGATATCTCCTGCGTGTCCTTGAGGCTGACAACTCCTTAGGCCCAGTCCTTGGGAAAACAGATCGAGCATGTGTGTCGATCATCATAGTTTCTAGTGGAAACTGGCCCTTTAAAGCCACCCAAACCAGAACCTCTTGCTCTATTCCCTTCGTTTTATGACTAGAATTTCTTTAACTCTCTTCTTCAGTTTTTTCTTCGCAGCCCAAGGTTTAAAGCAGGAGTAGCTTGTCTCTCAATGGCCACATAATTTCTTTTACTAGATAATTACTTTCTAAGATCTTGGTCTCTATTCTGATATGACCTGCATTCTTTCAGCTCTCCTGGCTGGTGGGTCCACCGGCCTGCCATTCGTTTGGTCAGTCAGCATTTGAAGGTCCATTCCTACATCTGACAGCCTTTTTCTCCATCTGATTCTGGAACTGATCACATTAAGACCTACTTTAAAAATTTAGTGGAAGTTTCGGGTTGTTTCCAGAAAATTGTGTATTTTATATATATGTGAAAAAATGTGCATGCAATTTTAGGAATTTTGGGGGCCTCCTGGAACCATGGGGAGGGCAAGAGCTGCAGTGTCATCCAGGCACAGTTGAGGTCTGGAATGTTTCTTCAGACTCAGTCTTGCTTATCTTTGGCTGTTGACTTATTTTCTGTGCTTCTGCTCAGGAACTGGAAGGGGAGCAGGTGAGGGTGCGCCTCATCTCAGACTCGTGCTTTATTCCATCAATGACAATGTTGTTCCTTTTCCTACCTGGGGTCAGTCACCAGGGAAACCTGTTAAAATGATAACTCCTCACTTTGGCCATGGCAGATATGAGCCCATACTAAAAGACATTCTGCTTAAATAATGAAAGAAACCCACTTTCCATTATGTTCAGATACTCTGATATTTAGCCTTCTGTCTGAATGAGGAAGAAGAAGGAAGGAAAGAAGAAGGAAATTGTTTTAACGGCAGATTGAAGAAGTCACCTCTGTACTTTCAGGGCAGGTCTTTACAACCTTATTATCTCATTTGAAGTCTTCTGAATGTCCCTCAAATTGAAACTTTCTGAAGCCCCACTGTTGCATTTAGCTAGTGATAACCGATAGCTGACCATGTGCTAGTATCTCAGTTGCTGCCTCTTCAGAATGGCAAGCACTACGTCCTACCTAACTAAACATTTTGACTAATGAATGTTAGCCAGAAAATGGCTCAGTTAAGGGGCTAACAGTCTTAGCTCATTCACACTGGGGCATAACAGTCTAGTGCTCCTAGACTTCCATTAATCTTCCAGTTTCCACTATAATTAAAAGTCAGAGTGGGCAAAATGGCCACCTGATAACGCGGGTCTCTGCAGAGGGTCCTCCAAATAGAAGTCTTTCCATTAGGTCCATGCCTTCCTCTCTGAGTATGTCCGAGGTCCTCAAGACCACCCCTATGTTCAGAGATTTACTGGAAGGACTCTCGGACTCGGCATATAGTTTTACTCACAGTAGATTTATTACAGTCATGTAGTAAGTTATGCACAGCCTGATCATAAGAGAAAAACACACAGGTGGGGTCTGCAGGAATCCACATGGGGGCTTCCTTCCTTATGCTGTCATCTCCCAGGAGGGGTCACACAGAGTTTACTCTTCACCCAGCAATGAAAATGCCGCCCCGCATGTGATGTTTCTGTCCAGGGATGCCCATTAGAGACTCAATGCTCACGGTTTTTGTTGGGAGCTAGTCACGTGGGCATCCTTTGCCCAGTGTGTACCAAAATCCCAGGTCCCCGAAAGGCATGGAGGTGTTCAGCATAATGCCTGCACATTTGTGTTTTTTTTTTTTTTTTTTTTTTTTTTTTATGGGTGTGCAGATGTTTAGGTTACGTGTGTTGCCCTTGGTTCAGCTCACAGCAACCTCAAACTCCTGGGCTCAAGCGATCCTCCTGCCTCAGCCTCCTGAGTAGCTGGGACTACAGGCATGCACCACCATGCCCGGCTAATTTTTTCTATATATTTTTAGTTGTCCAATTAATTTCTTTCTATTTTTTTTAGTAGAGACGGGGTCTCGCTCTTGCTCAGGCTCAAACAATCCGCCCGCCTTGGCCTCCCAGAGAGCTAGGATTACAGGCGTGAGCCACCGCGCCCGGCCAATGCCTGCACATTTGTACAAACAGTCTGGGCATGTTGGATGTGTGCTAACCATTTAGGGAATGTTTTATATCAGATGAAAGAACCGTTGCCCAGCCAAGTTCTTAGACACCAACCCCAAGGTCCAACCTTGCAGACAGGCTTTTCTAAGCACAGCGTTCTCAGGCCTGCCATGTTTATTCTCTTCTGCTCTCTGGGTACCTTTTAACTGCCACAGCGAGGAGCTTGAGGAACAAGGGTGAGGATGAGGTTCTGTTTCTCCCTACGAGGTTGTTCTCTGTCACTGGGATTCATAGCCTTTCCTCTTCTGCTTTGGCAGTGCCTCTCTCATTCCATAGGTGAAGTGCACGTCGTCAGCCACATTCAAAAAGTGCCTGATTATGTTTACTGAGGAGCCTGGGAGTCTAGAAGAATGTGGTCAGTGTGGGTTAAAGAAATTACAAGCCATGCAGCCTTATGTCACTGGACTAATTTGGCACAGGATGAAAAGTGCCTCAGAAGTCCTCCTCGTTTTAACTTCCCAGTTGGTTGATTTCTCCTTGAGAGTGACCCTGGAGGGCAGAACTAATTGTGTGAGCTTTCTTTCTCCTTTCACCTTAAGCCCTGTTGCGTGCTGTCCTTGGGTTCCCAGATTTTCTCGAGAAGCCAAGTGCTGCCATGTCTGTCTGTCCCACCCTCTCCTCTGGGGCTGGTCAGGCTCCCCGCTTCACCTCAGTCTGGCCTTGGTGGTGTCTGGGTCATGCTGACCACTCCCCAGCTTTCTCCACTATTTCTGGATTTTTCTCTAAAAAATCTGTTGATAAAAAGATTTAAAACACGATTTCTAGCCGTCTGCTGGTATTCCTCCTCCCATGAGCCATCTTAAAGTCGTTACTTCTCCTGATGCAGATATTTGTAGAATTATCATCTCTTTTCTAACATCTTACCTAGTCATCCTAAGAGTATCCCCTCATCCATAATAACTTGGGGGAAGGATTTGGCTTTTACTTTTGTCTGTGTCACAGGTTCTCTCTTGACCAGATAGCAATGAATTCTTTTGATCAGTACGTGGTATTGTATAAGTGTTCCTTGTTACGATAGAGATATGACTATCTAAATTCTAGAGTCAAACCTGATCACTCAAAGCTTCCTAAAGATTTGTACCTAGTCTAGAATTTGCTTCAAAATAATCTTAAGGGTGGGAGGATAGATGAATAAGATTGGTCATGAGTTAGTAATTGATGTAGCCAGGTACCATGTACATAGGAGTCCCATCATATTCTTTATATATCCGAAATTATTCATGATAGTGGTTAAATGATCTGATATTTGGAATCTGTGTCCTTTCTTTTATGCAGCTACTAAATTATTCAACAGACATTTATTAAGCCACTTTCGCATGCCTTATACTATATGGATAAGTTCAAAAGATTAAAAAAAAACATGTTTTTCTTTCTAGGAGTCCAATATTTAGTGAGAGATACAATAGTGCAACTGTCACACAGGGAGAGCTAGTAACATGACCTGAAGATCATGTGTTTAAGTTTGCACCTACAAAGAAGCCTGTTTTCTTTGTCTAAAGTCAGATTAAGACCATTTCAACACTTTGAAGACTTAATGTACTAGGCATTCCTTTGTGAGTCAACATAGTAGTATCTTCAGAAGATATTTACCTGTTTCATTCACAGCAGTGAGCTAGGCCTGCAGGGAATATAAAGGAGATAATTATAAAATGCAACATTCCCTTTCCCAAGCATTCTGATCTGCTTGGGGAAGAGGTAAAGCGCTAATGGCTCACTGAGCACCTGGCGTTCCAGACATTGGCAAGCTCTGGTTCCTCCAAACCATGAATCAACAGCCAACCCTGAAAGGGTAGGAAGTATCAGTATGTCTGCAGTGTGTAGATAAATGTAAGAAATTAAAGCTTGGAGAGTTGAAATTAACTTACCCAAAGTCACGCAGCTTGCTTTATTCATTTATAGCCTGCCTTCTTCCAAAAGGGATTTCAGGCAGTTAAGCCACACAGTTAGAAAGTTCCTTGTGGTCTTTCTCCTGTCCCAAGAAAAACACGATGGTATTTTTGCCTTTTTAAGCTTAAATGATGCATAGTGTTTCAGTCAACATTACTGCATGGATGGTTTCAAGTTTAAATTGCACAAAAGTGCTTATGTATGTCTCTGTTGGAATGTGTGGGAGTAAGAAAGGAAATCCTTGGATTTGATTTCATAAAGTCATGAGCTTTATATAGTCGCTTGAGCCACACATGTCAGTGCCTGGTTGTGTGCACAAGAAAGTTCTTATTAATCACTGCACAGATGGTGTGTTGTTTGTCATCATTGTTACGTATTCTTAATTACCGAAAGTGCACATGGGCCACAGATTTTAGATTGTTCCAAACCAAATCTCTAAAGTAGTTGGATTAGTAGGTTATGGGGAAGATTTAGAATCCTTTTGTAAATGATAGTAATTCTGTGTTTGTTCATGTAAAGAAACAGTGTACATCAGAAACTCATATGAAGTCTGGGTCATAATCTCAAGTATGTTATTCTTGCTATCTGTCTCCTGTTCTTTTTAATTTGTTGCTGAATAAACTTTGTTTTATTCATATATTGAAAGTGGAATGTATTTATAGGCTATCCACTTTTTAGATAATCGTTTGTCTTTTCCTGCTTCAGCAGTAAGTAAAAATCGAGCTGTTCTCGTAGGGAAGGCTTCAAACACTTGATTTCTCCGGAATGTCATTTCTGTTTAGGGGGGAAATGACCACTAAGAGGATTAGTCATCATTTTCAAAATTTAATGAAGGAATTAGGTCATTTGTGCTTAACGTGCTAGTAAGCACAGAGGAAGTTGTACTTACTGATGGATCAATGTGGAAAGGTCCTCCAAGTGAGAATTGTTTCTTGTACACGATCATATTATTTTGTGGTTTCTACAGGACTGTGTTTCCAGGACCACAGACACAGCCACAGTCTGACTTTTTTGGATGTCTGCTGTGCTTTCATCCACATTCCATGTAACTTAAAACTCTTTTACTTGACTTCGTTATTCAGATGGATCCAAGCTATTGTAAATTGTTTCTTATTTTCCATTGTTTCCCATTCTTGGCAGCCTTCCCATTCATTACTTTAGGTCAGTGATTCTTAACCAGTTTTTATGTTTCATACCCCTTTGAGAATTTGATAAAAGATAACAATCCCACTGTCTGAAAACATACCAAATGTACACACACCATTTACATACAACGTAAGGGCATATAGTGACTCCTAAGTCTATGAATAGACTTTGTTTAGGAATCCTGGCTCTAGGTGAAAATAACTAGGGTGATATTAAAATAATTTAATACATATATCTGGTCCACTTACAATGTGGAGTGTGGAGGGCATAGTAAACCTTATCAAATTATGGGTTTCCAAATTACAGTATCTTATTTTTTTCTTATGTATGCACCAGTATTATTTCTTGTCCCCTTGTTATCTAAAACAGACAATCTCAAACATATTTTGAGATGGCAGAGTAAAGACAGATCTTTAAATCTTACAATATAAACCAACATAGGTTAAAAGAAAAAAAAATAACTCTGGTATCAGTTAAATACAGAAAAAGTCTAGAGACCAGGGAATGAAATTTCCAAAAATTTGCAGGGTCCGTGTCTGCTTTACTCCCAACTCGACCTTCCGCAGAAGTGATATGGGATAGACGTACGTGTGAAATACGCAAAACGCTCTCCTTCGGAGGGAGGTGCGGGAGACGATTTGGGCAGCTTTGGGTAAAGACTTTCTGCTCCACAAAGGTGCAAGCTCCTCCTGACCGGCCTCCTCTCCTTTCAGAGAAAGAAGATAGCTGGGGTGTGGCATATTGGGGCCTGTCTGTCAAAAACACCCCGGAGTCAGCAATAAACAGAAAGTCAGTAAAAAACGAAGCGTTGAAACTGAAACTAACTAAAAAATGAGCTGCCTCAAGAGGAAGGTGGGAAAAATGAACCCTGAGCGTAGAGGGGGCAGTTTCATCCCCTACCCCAATACCTTCCAGCGTGAGCATCTCCAGGTGGCCATCTCATACCTCATTCAGCTTGTGCCTCCGGAATGACTAGAAGTGGTTGGTAAACTGGCCACCGAGGACTGAAGTCCCTGGTGGGGGCTGGAGGGTCAGGACCTCTGCTGTGTGGTGTGCAGCCCGGCAGGGGAGCGGACGCAGACATGGGCGTGCTGGCAAAACCACAGAGATGGGGCAGTGACCTGGCTGCTTGCAGGCTTGGCTGAAAGCTTATCCTGCCTGTACCCATTTGTCAGGGACAGAATTATGACCCTCAAAATTCATATGCTGAAGCCCTGACCCCCAGTCTGACTGTATTTGAAGGCTGGGTCTTTAAGGAGGTAATGGAGGTTAAATGAAGTCATACGGGTGAGGCCCTATTCCAATAGGACCAGTGTCCTTATATGGAGAAGAAGAGACACCAGGGTTGTGCAGGTACAGAGAGAAAGCCACGTGAGGACAAAACGAGGCATCCATCTGCAAGCCAAGGAGAGAGGCCCGGGGAGAAACCAACCCTGCCAACGCCTTGGTCTTGGACTTCTAGCCTCCAGAACTGTGAGGAAACGAAGTTCTGTTGTTTAAGCTCCCCGGTCTGTGGTGGTCTGTGACAGCAGCCCTAGCAGACCAGTGTGCCATTCTCCCAGGATGCAGAACATCGGGCAGGCAAAACTGTAGTGCATAGAACAAAACAGACACTCAAAACATGGGAAGAGATTCAAGGAGACGTCACCCATAGTGTAGTGGTGTGAATAGAAAGTGTTAACAAAGCTGCCCATTTAAAACATTAGTATAATTGAAATCAACCAACCAACCAAGTACATCCACTGTGGAGTCTGTGAATGCATTGCAGGGGGGCGGGGAAGGTAAATATAGATCAAGAGTCTGTTTTAAAAGAGATACTGATCTAAGGGGGAGAAGAAATGAATTTACTAAAATTTATCTCAATAGAAGAACTAAATATTTATTCCATAAAATGGAAGTTCAAAAATAAAGTGATTAAATAGGATTTTTTAAAGGAGCTTGCTGAGCTAAGAGAACACTGACACTCAAAACAACATTTCAAAACAAACGAACAAATTAAAAATGGAAATGAATAGAATCAGAAGTTAAAACAAATTATCATCATTGATGAAACAGTCACATTCAGTGAGAAGAGAAAGACGAAAGAAGAGAGAGAAAACGGTCGATACGGAGGAAAAAGATGACCCATCAGAAGGCATCATCATAGGCACAGAGCCAAATATGTAGAACAGGAATAATTTTAATGATAAAGAAGAGAAATTTTTTCCTGAACAAAGGAATGACTTAGTCTGTTCAAAGAATCCATTAAATTTCAGAAAACATCAGTTCTGAATTGTAAGTTATTCAGAATTGTCCACATACAAGACATACTGTGTTTCAGTTACTGGATTTTGAGGAAAAAGAAAAACCTGTTGAGAGAATCCATCTGGTTGCCTCCTATTTCCCTATAGCAATTTAGAAGACAGTGAAGCAATATTGATAGGTCTTGAGTATCTATTTCTGGCCATAAACAAAAATCTCAGACTTCAAAAGCAGAAATAATACCACTTTTTTTTTGATCCATAGTACTCTAAATCTAGAAATTAACAACAGTAATAATAGAAGCAAAAAAAAAAAAAAAACCCCAGTTACATGGGAATTTAAAAACTTTCATAACTGATTTATGGATCAAAGTAGAAATTTTCAAAATTATAGAATATCTAGGGATATTCTATAAGCCAAGTATATCAAAACTTAAAGGATAGGGCAAAACTTGTATTAAGAGAAATTTATGATCTTAAGTATCTATAACTAAGCTAGAAAGAACGAAATAAGCATTCACTCACTCCCCAAATTAGAAGAAAATAATAAATATAAAAGAAATTAATGAATTAGAAAAGAGAAAAAAGGGTAGCACTTATCTTAAATTTATGTGTGTCGGCGGTGGGGGGGGGGGGTTTAGGGAACAGATAAACCGTGGGCTGGGCTTGTCAAGAAAGAAGGGATGGGAGAGAAGGCTCACGTATATAAATAGAAACAAATATGGAAATAGCCATAAGTTCACAGGGCACAGAATTCTGAAAATCTGAATCAAGTTAGTGAAATAATGAACATAATTTTCCAAGAGCAATCGTCTATGCCCCCCAAAAGCATCAGCATCAGATATTTTCACAGGTGAATTCTTTTAAGCTTGAAAGAAACAGTTAAATCAGTGGGTATTTAAACTGATCTTCAGCATCGTGAAGGAAAACTTGACATTCTTTTTCTGATGTCAGTAGGGCACCGATGCCAAAGCCTGTGAAAGATAACGTATTAGATCAATTTTACTTACGAGTATTATGTAGAGATCTTAAATAGTACATCAGCAAATAACTGCAGTCCTTTAACAGTATTATATTCAGTCTGAGTTGGTCTCATCCCTGAAGGGGATGCTATTGAGCCACAGGGGTGGCTCAGTGTCGGGAATACATTACTGTAATATACCAGAGTATACCAGAGTAAATCAAAGGAGAGAGTCTTTCAGCAGATCCCTAAAAGCATTTGACAAAATTTACGTTAATTCCTAATATATTACTTCAATGAAGCAGAAATTGTGAATACTTCCTAAAAATGTTTAAAAATATATATTTTAACCCTTAATTTAGTATTCTGTTTAATTGTCGAAATGCTTCAAATACTGAAAACATAACTCCTGTTACTAATTAACTATTATCCTGCAAGTACTAGGCAAGAAAAGCAAGAGGAAAAAAAGTAAGAGGTGGTATATAAAAACTAGACGGGCAATGTTTTGTACTCTTTACAGGTGTGACTATATACGTAGATAGCTCTAGAGAACAAATGAAAGAACTGGCACTCTGACATGATCCGTTAGGAGGGAGAATTGAAAGTAATTACCAAAATTGATAGGTTCCTTGTATAAAAGAATCAGAAAATACAATGGGAAAAATAGGTCCTGTTAACCGTGTCTTCGAGAAAGATAATAATTATCTCAGTGTAAGCCTAAATCAAGAGCTCAGGAGCACCTATATGAAGAAAGCTGTGATGTTTCATGAAGAGACGCGAGAGAGGTCTCTTTGAAAGGAGGAAATGAATGGTGTTAGATACAACTAGCGAGAGTGTGAGTCAGAGCATCCTTTCCAAGAGAGTTTGCAAGTGGCCAGCAAAGCTTAAAGTGCACTTATAGCCAGGTGCACCTGTAGTCCCAGCTACTTGGGAAGCTGAGGAGAGAATCGCTTGAGCCCAGGAGTTTGAATCCAGTCTGGGCAACACAGCAAGACCCTGTCTCTAAAAAAAAAAAAAAAACTTTAAAAAAAAGCACATAGAGTTGGAAGGCAATCTGTTACCAAATACTCTACAGATAGTCTCGTAAAATTTTGCAAAAATGTGCGACACATTCAATGCTACATTGTTTCTTAATGCTAAAGTCAGAAACAAATAGCCTTCAATGGGGTGAAGAAACATTCTGAGCCCCAAAGAAGGAAGTATATTTATAAATACTGATAGTGACCCCAGCGGACACACCCTAAGGTCACCTCCAATGACCAGGCTCTTGTGCTGGGAAGACCTGTTACTCGAGTTTAACCAGTAGAATGTGGTAGAGGGAATTATGTTTCGAGTAGACTTTGTCTTCACAGACTGAAGAGAGAAATTCTCTTGTTGGCCTTGAAGGAATAATCACCCATGTCATTTACTCCAAGGCTGGAGTAATTATACTCTGTATATATCAGTATCATCATTAATTCAGGCCCATTTGTAGTTTTCTTCTTTGACTAAAAAAAAAAAAAAAAAAGGCAACCAATGCATACTTAAATTTATATTACAGAATAAACAAATATTCCAGTACTATATTTCAGAGTGTAAATACATGTCAGCTGTCTATGGAAGGGGCCACTTGGCCAGGAACCGCCGGCAGCTTCTTGGAGCTGAGAAGCCTTCAGTCCAGAGTCAGCAAAACATCATAGCCCTTAGTCCTGCAACTGCAAGGAAATGAATTCTGCCAGCAGCCCAGACGAGCTTGGAAGCAGATTCATCCCCAGGTCAGCCTCCAGAATACAGCTTGGCTGACACTTTGCTTACAGCTTTGTGGGCTGAGGACCTCCTAAGCAGAGGACCCAATTAAGCTGTGCTTAGCCTCCTGACCCATGGGAACCTTGAGATCATTGATAATTTCCTTATTTACAGTATGAATCAGAAAATACAACAATAACAAAAGTTGTTTTCCGCTGCTGAGTTTATGGTAATTTGTTATGCATCAGTAGAAAACTAACACACTAAAATGGAATGATCTCTGAGACACTGGCATCCTGTCTCACTCTGAATTAAGTAAAAAAATCTCATGCCACTTACCGATCTGACTTGCTATTCATATCCTCACTTACATTCCAGTCACACTCACCTGTTTGGTATTCCTGGAACATACCAGGCACGTTTCTGCCTCAGGGTCTTTGCACTTATTAATTTATTTCTAATGTCTAGAACACTGCATGTCCCTTAGCAGGCATTCAGTTATCTATATTTGAATAGATAATTAAAAATATAGGCGTGGACCTTTATCTCTGTTAAGATCCCTTGTGTGTTAATGCACATACATAGAAACTACATATATATGCAGGCATATGCATAGGCAACATTTTTTCATTTTTTTTTTTCCTAGAAGGAATGAAAGAAACTATTGATAATGGTTACCTTGGTGGGGAGGAGGGACTCAGTGTTTAGGAGAAGAAAGGCTGGAGCAAATGAATTTTATGATATTCTATATGCATCAGTATCATTGTTAATTAAGGCCCATTTGTAGTTTTCTTCTTTGGCTAAAAAAAAAAAAGGCAACCAGTGCATAAATTTATATTACAGAATAAACAAATACTCCAGTTCTGTATTTCAGAGTGTAAAAATATCTGCCAGTTTGACTAGTCTGTTGGATAAAACTGGAAATCGCTGGAGAGAAGACCAGGTTTCAGTGTGAAGAAACTTCTAACACTGAGTCTCATTTTTCTTTGAGCTCCTTGTGTGCTTCCCCGTCCTTTCTCTCTGATGAATGAAGTCTTTATGTCTTGTCCTTAGATGACAAAAACTTGAAGTAGTGAGAGACGTATGTGTGTATATGATCTGTTTAGTACATTATGTTTACTGTGAAGCATTTATTTGTTGCAGTTACTTTGGGAATAGTTATTTTACTCATATGCAAACTATCATCTGGTTATACACATGACGAAAAATGAAGTACATGTTTCTTTGTGGCAGATTAAGGATGGCCACACATTCTTTCACCCTCCTCCCATAGAGGTGTGGGATTCTGTGTCTCCTTCCCTTAAACCTGAGTGGACTCCGAGACTGCTTTTGCCCATGAGACTGTGGCAGAAGTGACTCTTAACTGTGACCCAAAGAGACTAGCAGCTGACACTTCTTTGCTCTTGGAATACTCTTCCGAGAGGAAGCCAGCTGCCGTGTAGGAAGTCAGCTCTCCTGGGACTGCCAAGCCGTGAGGAAGTCCATGCTTTGTGCAGCAAAGCTCCGATTGTGGGGCCGGTGGGGAGTCTTGCCCAGCACGACTAGCTGTTCCAGCTTTCCCATCCAAGGCATGAGACATATGAAAAAGCATCTCGGTCATGGCAGACCTCAGCAGACATGACCTGGGGAACACTGAGACACCTAGCTGACAACTAAAACTGAGACTTCAGGTGTATGGCCCATGTCACTCTGCCCAACCTTGTGATCAACCGCGGCTGAGCCCGATCATTCTTGCTGTGCCATGCCCACATTCCTGAGCCAGGATGTTACGAGCGTAGTCAAATAATGGTGGTTTGACAGCATTGAGCTGTCCATTCAGCAACAAACAGAAGCTGCATCCTACTAGTTCACTGAAAATGAATTTTGGTTTTGTGAATTCTGTTTCTTTATTAACTTCTGTTGACTTCCAGAGGAGTGTTCTTGTAGGAAAAAAAGGAATATTTTTAAAGATTGTTCATTTAAAGAAGAATAATTATGTTATCTGCATCTTTTCATATGATAAAAAAATGACAATGAAAATACAGTGTGTGTGATCTTATAGGGGATTAATTCTCCTCTTCTCATACTGTCTATCCATACTGATAGCAGTTGGAGAGCTTTAGCTACCCGGCTAAGATTTCCCACCTACCTTTCCTTCCTCCCCGCCGGCCTTCCCCAACGTGCAAGCTTTACTGATCAGTGGAACTTTCTGGCCTTTTTCTGAATAGTACTCAGCAGTAGTATAGTACCTGCATCATTTTATTGTTTTTTTGGGGGGGAGTTGTTTGTTTGTTTTTGTTTGTTTTGCATACTAGGATGTAGGAAAATAGAATTAAAATGCTGGTAGGTGTAGTGGGACTTAGTAAACTTCAAGGAGATTAACCATCATGTTCTTGGGCAAAAATCTCTCTCTGTAAAGGGAGAAAAAGGGTTATTGTTTAGGGGACCGAATAAGGATGACTTTATTTATGACGAATATATTTATGAGATGGTTGTAGTTTATAAAACTTTTTCATGTACTTGTTATTACCTGACATGTTCTTCTTTTAGAAAGAGAAAACTGGAATAAAAAGAAATATTAAGATGAGGTTACTGACTATTACAGGACCTCCCTGAAACAATCGGGGCAACCTTTGGCATGTTAACACTGTTATACTGTGGATGAATTCAGGGAAGGAAGGGAGCTCAGATTCCAGCATGGTACAGTGTGTATTTGCCAGGGCTAGGGGAAGGTTACCCTGTCCTGCAAAAGAGAGTGACAGGTCAGCTTGACAGGAGTGCTCTGTAGCAAGAAGAGTGAGTCACTTGGCTCACATAGCTTGGTGAGAATATCTTTTGGGCATGGGTATATATTTTCTTACTCATAGATTCATGGGTCAACTATTCAAGCCCTGCATGCAATGTGTGAACCTCTTTGGAAAGCTTCCAGTCTTAACGTGTGAAACTCACTCTCTCCCAGATTAACCTGCCTCAAAGTTGTATAACTTCAGCAATTCAGAAGGTTCCTCCTCGCCTCCCCGTTATATCAGAATGCTACGATATTCTCAACCCATTAGTTGCGATTTTAACCTGTGGGGCCAGATACAAGATTAATCCCTCTCCCACGTGACGGTGTTTTTAGAACTTAAGAATTGGTGCAGTCTCTTGCTGGGTTTCTTTCTGATTCCTTCAGTTGTATGACTTGGTTGAATTTCCACCTTCCTGGTCACCCTCTTTGGAGACACTACTGTTTCTCAGTGACTCTGTTACGGCAGCAGCGAATGCGATGCCCCAGCGTGGTCCAGTCAGTCAGGAGTACAGTTAAGGTGAGCATCGGCCTCCTCCTAGGTGTGCTGTGTGCTCGTTAATGCCGTCTACAGCTTTGTCACTTGCCAGCTGTGATGTGTCGTGGCCTCACTCTGGACTTACTGCCCATGCTGGCTGTTTTCATCGCTGCTGCGGAGGCACGTATTCTCCACACTGTTCTCGTGCAGCTGCTTTTTAAAAACACGTAGGAACTGTCTGATAGTTGCTTCTGTTGAATCCTGTATTGCCAGTCTCTTTGTTTCCAACCTACTGAGAGCTTCTTGGACACAAATCTTACCCAGGAAATGATTCGGTCTCTCTCCTAGTTTCATGTCGTCTGCTGATGAAAACCAAGCCAAGGCTAACAAATACTGAACTAGAGCTCTGAGACATACTACTAGAAATATTTCTGTAGGTGGTGGATCTCAACCTTGAGTGATTTTTACCCCCTTGGGGATGTTTGGCAGTGTCTGGAGACGTTTTTGATGGTCACCACTGGGTTGGGGGTGCTACTGGTATCTACAGGGTGTCCCAAAAGTCTCCCTGTGAAGGAAAAATTTTGTAATGAGTATTTTGTAAGTAAAGGTACATCTAGCTACAATTTCCCGTTTTCCCTATGTATGGTGACTTTTGGAACACCCTGTAGTGGTCAGAGGCCTGGGGTGATGCTAAACATCTTCTAGTACATGGGCCAGTCCCTTCACAACAGTTATCAGGCCCCAAATGCCAGGAGGGCCGAGACTGAGAAGCCCTTTTCAGATCAATGTTGTTCTACTAAAGTGCCCGCTGGGTATGAGATTTTTAATCTTGTTAATCAGACTTATGTTAGCATCTAAGACTGGATTCGCAAAGTGTGAACTGGGGTTCCCCTGAGACCCTTTCAGGGAGCTGTGATGTGAGGTTAAAGCTATTTTTAGGATAATTGCTCTTTTCACTGTCATCCTTTGCAGTTGTAGAGTGGCCTTCTCTAGAGGTGCTGTGACATGTGATATTGTGACGTACGGAATGCAGAAGCTGATAGGAGAATCCAACTGCCTTCTGTTAAGTCAGACACTAAAGAGATTTGCAAAATGTGAAACAATGCCATTTTTCTCACTAAATTATTTTTTCTTTGGACAATTATTTTTTTCATAAAAGCATTATTTATGTTAATATATAATGGTTTTATTTTTAATCAATTCATATATATTTAGAATGTTTTAAATTTCAGTTTTTCATCTCTGACACTGTCAGTATAAACAGATGTAATCCACACAAACAGAAATTCTTTGAGATCTTCAGTAATTTTTAGGAGTATAAAGAAGTTGTGAGATGAAAAATGTTAAGATCCTCTGATCTAGGCTGTATTTCTTCATTTTATGTGTGAGGATATCATGAGTGACAATTTTAAAGGCCTTGTTAGAACCTGGATGTACAGAATTTTGATATGTTTCCAAGTCTGGAAGTCCTATACTACAAGAAATTAACTCACATGTTTCTACTGAACTCGTGGTAGTTCTGGTTATACTTTCTGCTTTTCCAGGTGATCACCATTCCTGTACTCATCAATTTGGAGCCTAATTTGGGATCTCCATGTAGTCAGAGGATTGACTCAGCTTCAGTCGCCTTTCCTCACTCATGTGCATAATTTTTTGTTGCAGTTAGGAATGAATTTTTGAAAATGTCTTTGGCCCTTTGAGCTGACTTTCCTTCTGGGACCTGAAGTACTGGAAACACATATAATTGTACTAAGAATATTGTGAAGTTTGCTTTCATGAAACGTATGTTTCTGGTATAAGGCACAGTGCTGTTCTTTAGTGAATATGTGGCTTAATTACTGAACTTTTTTAATTTTTGAAATTACATTTCCTATAGTTAACTAATTCAAAACTTCATAGATGCCTGTGATTTGGTCTTGGTCTTAAGGATACAATTTTTAAGTTTGTTTGCCACTTAGCCTTCATTCTACTGTGAAGGTGGAAGGGGAATGAAGTCCTGTCCTCATGAAGTGTATGAGGAATATAGTGACTGAATGGTGGACGTGTGTTAATAACATGTTCGAGATGCCAGAATCCTCTTGTCTGGTGCAACTGTTTAGCTGGATCAGGAAACGGAGGCATAGAGAAATTACTCTCCCAAGGCCACAATGAATTTGAATAGCAGTGAACATCACTTAACTTTATCACTTAACTTTATGACCTTGGGTCCCTTATTAGTAATATGATCATGTACTAGTTATTTAATCTCTCTAACCATCTGTTTTCCTCATCTATATCACTGCAATCAAAATATCATCTTTGTAGGGTTGATCCTGTCAACTTACGTACTTTTCCTTTTTCAGATTTTTCTGCTGAAAAATTTGAAACCCACAGAAAGTTTGCAAGAATGATACAATAAACATTTTATACCCTACATAATTCTATTATTATTGCAATTGTTGAACCATTGGAAACTGAATTCCCTTACATCATGGTCCTTCATCCCTACATACTTGGGCATGTGTCTCCTAAAAACAAGGACAAATTCAGGAAATTTGACATGAACACAATATTATTATCTATACATCGTGACACTAAGTGTGGCCCGTAGTCCAACATATTGACATTAACTGGAAATGTGTTAGTAATGAAGACTATTGAGCCCTGCTCCAGGCCTACTGAATTGGAATCTGCATTTTAATAAGACCACCCCCCCGCCTCCCGCCCAAGGTGCTGTGTGTGTGTAAATGTTGGAGAAGTACTGCCCTAACGGGAGTCCATATTCATACGTCATCTGTCATCACATGATACCTTTTACAGAAAAACTCCCCCCAATCTGGGACCACGCCCTCGGTTTAGTAATTGCCATGCCTCTTCGGACTCCTTTACTTTAGAATAGTTTGTTAGTCTGTCTTTCCTGACATTGGCATTTTTGAAGTGTCTGGGGCAATCATTATATAAAATGATCTTTAATTTGACTTTTTCTTCGTAATTAGATCAGGTTGTATATTTTCGAGAGGTACATAAATGATGCTGATTCTTCTAAGTGCGTCACATCAAGGGCACACGATGTCAGTTTGTTCCATTACTGGTGAAGTCACTTTGATCACCTAGTTAGGGTGGTTATTTGTCTGGTTATTTGTCATAGCATAGCAACCCCCCTCCCCCATATAGTGTTCTAAAGCAACCAATTTTGTCATTTTTATGATTATACAGGCAGTAGTTTGGACAGGGCAGGGCGAGGTTAGCTTGTCTCTGCTTCGTGGGCTGGAATGGCTGTGGGCTGGACTTATCTGGAGGCTTCTGTACTCACATCTGGTGCCTGGGCCAGGTTGACTCAGAGGCTGGGACTGTTGAGCACAGCGCTTACACATGGCCTCTTCAGGTAGCTTGGGCTTCCTCACAGACATGGCAGCCTCAGGGCTCTAAGAGATTGTTCCAGCAAACAATTTAGAGACTGTAGGGCTTTTTTCTGATGATCTAATGTCAGAAGTCATAATAGTTCACGTTCACATAAGCTATTGATCGAATAAATCATCAGAAGCCTGCCCAGATTCCAGTGTGTGTGGGGGATGGCTTGGATACCACCGCTTGATGGAAAGAACATCCAAGAATTTGCGGCCATGTTTTAAAACTGGCATAGGTGGTAACTGCCAGATTTCTTAATTGTAAATGTACCATTTTTCTCTTTGTGATCAAAAGTAATCTGTCAGGAGATTCTCTGAGAATCCTGTTCCTCAGCAAACTTTCACCCTTTAGTTTTATTCATTGCTGACTCCTCTGTGTTTATGAGTCAGGATTGAAATTACATAATAATCTTAATGTGCTTATTATCTCCCAGTAAATAAACACATAGTGACAACAGACAGTGCTGGATTCTTGAGTTCCTTCCTGTGACAAAGATAAGTATACAAGACCCAATTTGATAGGTATTAAAACAACATCTCTTACTGTTGTAAGTGCCAAACACTTGATTATTAGGATGTCAACAGTAATTAATACACATGAAGGATTTCTACTCTCCTCTCTGTGAGGTTCTATGGCTATTATCCTGACCTCTGTCCATAAAGGAATGCACCTGAAAATGCATCATTACACATTCATAATGATTGGAAACATTGTGTCAAAGATGGTCCTAGACCTAAGTGAAGCGAGGTCAGCTGAGAGAGATCTCCCCTGTGCTCTTGAACATAGCTGCTATGACTGAGAGGCAAGTTCCAGACTGATGGGTAATCCGAGAATCTAAGCAGGAACCTTTATTCCTTTTAAGGTGCAGGAACTAGGTAAAGATTATGCTTTGTCATCATATTTAAGACTTATTAAAATGAATTGCAGTGTTCACACTGAAGGAGAGGCTGGTGTCTGTCCTTCTGTGTGACTTCCACATAGACTGAAGTTGGCAAGGGTGAGAATAGGAACAGTGGGCTGTTTGGAATGTTTTTAAAATGTATTCATGAAGATTTTCTAAACCCCTGATTAGAAACATTTCAATTGGAAGATAATCTAGGTGTGTCCTAATGCTGTGGTCCCCAATCCCTGGGCTGCAGACCCAGTACCAGTCCATGGCCTGTTAGGAACCAGGCTACACAGCAGGAGGTGAGCTGTGGGCCAGTGAGGGAGGGAAGCTTCATCTGTATTTACAGCTGCTCCCCATCGCTCACATCACTGCCTGAGCTCCACCTCCTGTCAGATCATCGGTGGCATTAGATTCTGCATTATGGTGAGTTGCATAATTATTATATAATACCATGTAATAATAATAGAAATAAAGTACACAATAAATGTAACGCACTTAAATCATCCCGAAACCATCCCTCCGCTCCCTCTCCCTGGTCCGTGGAAAATTATCTTCCATGAAATTCCTCCCTCATGCCAAAAAGGTTGGGGACCACTGGCCTAATGTATTTAGAAATCAAATCTTGCCCCAAAGCTAAGACTTGATAGGTGAATATACATTAGAGGCCACATCTTACGTATAATTAGGGACTGAACACAGGTAAATTCTAGGAGTCTGAGGTCCATAAATAGTTGTACTGAATGTACTGACTGTTTTCTTCTTTAAAATGAGACAAAATGATGCAAGAAAAGAAAAACTCTGAAGAATAGACATGAAGACTTTAACAGAAATGTTTTTATGTGTGGGATGATGGGTGGTTATATTCTTTCCAGAGCTTTTTGTGTTTACCAGCATTTCTATAAGGAATATAATGTGTATTAGTTATCACCTTTGTAACACAAATAAATTGTAATTTGGAAAAAAAATTTTATTAATAAAGCAAAATCAAATTATTTCCATAAATTTTAGGAACAGCGATTAAATGTAGAGCTTGATAATATTCCAGAGGTGTTGCATTATTTCTTAAATATGCCTGTGGGCATACATACTTGGAACAGGTTTCAGATGATTCGGATACATGCATATACATGACTTCAAGAGATGTGTTCTTTATTGTGATTAAAATTCACGCATTTCCTTTTGGAGAATTAATAGGTTCATGGCTTATTTTTTCTTTCTAGGTTGATCTTCTGGCCTACCCAGAATGACTTGGGCTTATGGCTTAGATTCCAAAAGAAAAATATTTTTCATGTTGAAAATTTTTTGAGCTGATAAGTCTATATGTTACAAATGTGTTTACGTATATTCAATTGAAAATTTCACAGGTGACATTTGAGGGAAGATCCTTTTTTCAGGATTCTTATGAGCTCAGAGCAGGGAGTCCTCTTCTTGGGGATCCCCAGGTCTTTGGGACTACAAATGGTATGCTTCCTGTGTTCTGATCTTCTGTGCTGCGGGTGGGACCAACTGATTTCTAAGGGAGGCTTGAAGGCCAGAAAGAAGGGTGAAAGAGAAGGGAAAAAAGAACCTCAAAAGAAGTTGCAGCCAACATTAAAGGAGGAGGAAGAGAAGAAACCAAAGGAATGTCATGTACGGAGTATGTCTTACAGTTGACACACAGCGTATTTTGTTAATGTTATTCTAGGCCTTTATTGCTGAAACGTAAACTTTTTGTTTGCATGCAAGCAAAAGACACATCGAAAAAATTCTTGCTAGGCATTCGTTGGTGAATTCCTCACTCAGTGAAGAATATTTGTAGAGATTTGGGTTATGAAAGTCAAAGTTACAGCTGTATTTAGGAAAGCATTTTCTTCTGATTTTGGAAACCAGATGCTGCATTTTCCAAATGTTTGCAGGTGCAAATTGATAAAACTGCGCCTGGGGTGTTTTTAAAAGTTTGCAAACCAGAAAACAACATTTTATAATTGGGAATATATGTTCACACAATGAACATAACAGTGATGCAGCTTTGGTTTAATCAGGAGAGGTTCACCTTATGTAGATTGGAGGAAAGTTATTTAGTGACAATTTGTAAATTCCTTTAATGCCATTTGGTTCCCAGCATATAAAAAGTTATTTGTTATTATAATTCCCTCTATTGGCCTTTGTTAAACACTGGAAGAAGCAAGGCACTGATGTTGCATCCATAGTTAATGCCACAGATGATGCCTATGGTTTGTAGTAGGTAGTTCTGGGGGTATGTTCCACTTTATGAAGTCTGGTTGATAAAGGTCGTTGTTTACTGAAATCTCCAAGGCAACAACCAAAGTCAGTTATGTATCACTAGAGTATAGAAATCAATATAGTATACTCCATTGAGACTTGGGGAGGGTGGCTCAAAATGTCTCTTGAAATTAAACCTGAACATTTAGGAAAAAGCCCAGAAATTCTACCAATTTGATATATCCTAAAAAGTACTCTTATTTTCCTTTTCTTGTTTTTCTAGTTGTAAACCAAAACTGAAGTTGTTTTTCAAAAAGCTTGTGCTAAGTCAGGGCCATCATTAGGGCCCGAGCCTGTGGGCTGGGTGACCTGGATGGGGACTGCCTCCCGTTCCCTCCTTCCCTCCCTTTCTTCCTGGCTGCCCTTCTGCCATCTCCTGCCACACAGTGGAAAGGGCCTCGTACTGACAGTAGCAGCAGGACCCCAGACAGGACCTTTAACGTGCTCCAGTGCGAGCCCCACGGACCTGCACGGCTTAGGAAAAAGCACTTTGAGGAATTTCAGCCATGAGCACAGTCTCCCTGAAGAGGAAATACACGCATAAAGGATACTTTGTTGGAGAGAAAGGATCAGACACAGCAGGATGGGAATAGCAGTTGGCCTTGAGGCCCTGTTTTGGGAGTAAGGCCTGGGTTTGCCACTCGCCAGTGGTATGAATATGAGCAAATCTTTAACCACAGGTGCCTCAGTCTGCTCAACTGTGAAATAAAGAGGTTGGCCTAAGGGAGAACTAGGATACTTTTGAGCTCTGAGATTCTGAGTTTTAATGAACCAGAACAAACATGAAGCCTTAGAATATTTTCAGCCTCCAGCCTAAACCCAACCGGTTATTTTGCTGTCAGCCCCTAGTATCAATTCTAGTTAAATTTTCTAGAAGAGGCCCATGTGTAGTCATGGAGTAGTGTTGATTTAAGGACAGATAGCTGGAAAAAGTTTTCAGTGCTGTATAGTGTTGACATGGTAGCTAGAATCTGCACTTGAGTCATAGGTGGAAATTTAGGTTATGTTAGAGCCAATTTAGTCCACACAGCCCCAGGGTGATTGGTGTTTGCCCAAACACACTGTAGACTTGGAAGCTGAAAGTAACATTTGGCCATTTTGCAATTACGCTGTTTTAGAAAGAAGATTGGACACTGTATTTCTTTCCTTCCTTTCTATGTTAAAAGTTTATTTGGGACCATATGCGTTGATTTCCAGCTGTCTTCTGAAAGATGGATGGTTGTAGTTCTGTGAAATATAACATCACCGAGGACACAGTATAACTGGAGCTTACTATGACCGGTTGACATTGGAGGGAGTGGGGCAGAGTGGCCGAGACGTGCACCCTGGAGTGAGGAAATCTGGTTCAAGTCTTTGTAAGCCAAGCATTTGGTATAATGTCGGACATGTTGCAAGTACCCCAAAATTTCAACCATTATTATTCGAGACCATAGGAGTATACAAACATTAATAATCTTCCTATCATTATAAAGACCAGTGAACTCTTCTGTAGAAAAATCTTTTTAAAGGAGAATTACTTCATGAGGGAGAGAAAAATACAAATTGTTTTTTCCTCTGCTCTCACACCACAATAACAATCAATGCAGAAGGCTTCTGTGACCAGGCAGCAACTAGTTCTGCAGTGGACACCCCCTGGGTGTTCTCCAGTTCAGTTCTGACACTGTCTGCTTGGAGATAGTGTCAGATTTCATGGCTGGGGGCTCAGTCCCCTCTTCAGACACCAGTCGCAAGTCCAGGCCTCTGGGAGTTCTGACTGACTGGCTTTAGTTAGGGTTCCCATGACCCTCTCCTTGGGTTCAGTTAATTTGCTGGAGTGGCTCACAGAACTCAGGGAAACGCCAACACTTACCAGTTTATTATAAAAAAGATATTACAGAGGGTACAGGTGAAGGGATGTGTAGGGTGAGGTATAGGATTGGGGTGCAGAGCTTCCTTGCCCTCCTCAGGTGCACCCCCTCCAGGAACCTCCACATGTTCAGATATATGGAAGCTCTCGGCGGAAGTCAGTCCTCTTGGGCCTTCTGTGGAGACAACTTTGGATAGGCATGGTTGACAACTATGTAGAAATGTGATTGGACAAAAAGGGTGTGCTCTATTACTACTGGACTGAGTAGGAAACCCAGCAAGCCCTGTCTGTTCAGATTCTTCTTGGCTTCTTTGTACAGCTTTCCTTCCTCCAAGGTATGGGATGGAATGCTGTTTGAAATGGGGGTCTTATTATCTACAATTAGACAAGGTAGGTCAGAGAACTTCCTTATTGGCCAGCTCCAATATAGAAATATGGGGGAAGATTCCTGACTTGGGGAGAATAGAGACAGAGAGATTCTATCTTCTGTGGCCTAAAGCACCCCAACATTACAACAAGAGCTATGGGCATTATGAGCCAGGAACCATGGATGAAAACCAACATACATACATTTCATAATATTATACTTCATCTTCCTTCATTTCCTTTACCCATAGTATTTATTAATTCAGTTGAATCAAATTCTGCAGGTTTGAGTTGGGTATTGAAGCAAAATATTCAGAGACCATCCTTATTTCCTGTTATCTGCAAAGTATTTCCGGCAGATGTGGTTTAGTCATTTCCACAGGTGGTCCCTGGTAGCAGAGTGTGAAGGACTTGGGGAGGGATTTCTATTAGTGGGCTCAGTCCCATGGGCATAAACATCCATTTTGTTGTGTCTGAGAAATCTGTGACTCTGAACAGTGGTGCCAGACTTCTGTTTGTGCTGGCACTCTTAGGAGACCTGAGTAAGCAAGCGCTTGCTTACCTGACATGCCTACTTGTGGAGTTTTGTTTTGCGTCATTGGATTGTCTGATTTGAGTTTTTCTTATGTTGCGAATACGTAGGTGCAGTGAAGAAATTTTTACCTTGGGAAAAAAGTTTTGAATAGACTTGATCTCTTGATTCTCAGTACGCTTAAGATGAATTTATCTACCCTGGAACAAAGGCAGCGTGAGGTATGAAGCTTGGCAAGGTGTAGGGCAGCTAGAAGATCCTGGAAAGAGGCCCGGGCCGTAAGAGGAATTCGCATCCATGGAGAGGTTCTAGAACTAGAAAATCAATGTTATATTTAGAGATGATACACATTTTGGCAATGTCAAGATAAGCTCAATTTTAACTTCTAGAATCAGATTGCTAAAAAACAGGTCAAAATTTTAAAGTAAATAGTTTTACCATTTGTTCTTCCTCTAGATCTAAAAAAAAATATCCATTTAAGTCATTCCTGGTGATTCTGAGAGACCATAAGAGCATTGCCTTGTAGCTTAAAAACAAATAAACAAAAAAAGACTTTAGAACGGAGACTAGTGCATTGGAAGACAGATAAATGCATATAAAAGGTAATGCATTTTTGGAACATCTAGGAGGCCATAGCATAGTGACCAGTTTACATAGATAGTCCCCAGTTTTACTCTTTCTAAACAGATGTAGGACATAACTAGCTGCTGATTTTTTTTTCACCCTAAGAATTAAATTTTGTTTCTTTCATGAATCTATAATATTTTTATAGTGTGACAGCAGAGACTTTGGAGTGAAAGTTGAGAGTTCTGATGCCAGCTTCACCATTTTTAAACTGTGGAGATGTGGGCTAATTGTTTAATTTTTGAGCTTTTCTTATTTGCAAAATGTGGGGAACACTATGTACCTCAAAGGTTGTTGAGAATATTAAAGCGCTTCTGAGAAAGCCTGCCACCTAGTAGTTGTTTATTAAATGTTAAATGAATTAAATTAGAAGCAATTTAAATCTAAAATTTCAGTGCTAAAGTACAGGAATACACAAAATAATTTGATTCTGGGTTACTTGCCTTAGGGAGTTTGGCTTTGGAAATTTTGAAAACGTGCTCAATTTGTTTCTTCCCTTTAGCCCATTGCTTAATGTCTTTTTCGAGAACACTTTGCTATGTTCCAGGATAACTCTGCTCAGAGCACTGAATCTGGGGAGAATATTCATGACCTCAAGAAATTAATGCCCTCTCAGAATGGTGGTGGAGCAGAGTAATGAGGGTCTGAAGTCATTTTTTATCATTGTTTACTGTTGTGACCATATTACAAATATAAGTAGCTGCCATTTATTTCTGATTACTCTGTGCCAAGTACTATACTGAACACTTTATAAACATTATCTCACTTAATCCCTATAATAACTTGAGATGTAGGTGTTATGCCCTCATTATATGCATGAGAAAATGAGGTATACTGTTTTAAGAAATATGTCTAAGCTGGTAAAATTTAAAAGCTGGGATAGTGCTGTCTCAAATTAGCCTTTATGATTTGGTACTTGTACTAATCTGGGTAATAGTTTAGCTCTTTGGAATGTTAATACAGGTTGAATATCCCTTACCCAAAATGCTTAGGGACTAGAAGTGTTTTGAATTTCTATTTTTTTTTTTTTTAATTTTGGAAGATTGGCATTATACTTACCGGTTGAGCATCCCATATCCAAAAATTCAAACTCCAAAATGTTCCAACAAGCATTTCTTTGAGCATCATGTTGGTTTGGTGCTCAAAAAGTGTCAGATTTCGGATTTTTGGATTTGGGATACTCAGCCTCTATGACATAGAGCTTACTGAGGGAGTGATTGGTATTCAGAATCTTTAACCACTTGATGCTAATTAGGACTTAGGGGAGATCTAAGGAATTGATTGTGTATATCCAGTGCTAGTTTTTCTGAAATCATTTTTCTGGTGTTTTGATTTTGACTTTCGTACATCCAAGACAAGTATAGCATACTTGGGAATGACTATCTAAATCAGTGTTGCTAGCCTTGGCTACACAAAAGAATAACCTGGGGAGCTTTATAACCCGAAGCCTCGTCCCCATACCCAGATGTTCTGATATAAACTAGACGGTGCCTTAAGTCTTCTGGAGACCAGCCGAGTCTGGACCCAGCCTGGGATTGGGACTGAGGGGTAGGCAGGACTGAGGTCAGTCCCTCAGATTGTTGGAGTCACACTCCTGGGGCTCGTGTTGCTTGCTAGTCTGGCTCCGCACACAAGGGCAGCCTCTACACCTCAGTCCCCCACTTCAAAGTGGAGGAGGAGGAGAAGGAAGTAAAACAATTTTCAGCGTTTGCACCGTTCCAGTCAGTATGATCTTCCAGGAAGATCTGCCTGGAAGGTTGTCGTCAATCCAGTACAGTTCTTGGGATACAAGTTTTCCATTGCTTATTTATGCTTTGGATATACTGGTTCTGTGTATGATTTGCTTTACTACTCCGGTAACATCCCAGAGGCATCTGCCATGTTTGTAAAACATAGGTAAGTCAAGGAGATACATATATATTTATTTATTTTTTATATTTTGGATAGTGTCTCCATTGTCCAGGCTAGAGTGCAGTGGCATCATCATAGCTCACTGTAACCACAAACTCCTGGGCTCAAGTGATCCTCACGCCTCAGCCTCTTGAGTAGCTGGGACTACAAGCATGTACCACCACGCCCAGCTAATTTTTAAAAAATTTTTTGTAGAGATGAGAGTCTCACTATGTTGCCCCGGTTGGTCTCAAACTCCTGGGCTCAAAGTGATCCTCCCATCTTGCTGGGATTACAGGCGTGAGTCACCGCACCTGGCCATGGAGCTATTGTAAATGTTGGTCACAGGTGCTATTTTCTGTCTGTGCAATTATGTTTCCCATCTTTTCTTCTCTCCTTCACTATTATCATGCTCTTCTCAACCTAACGGCTCTCCTGATCACTCCACAGCCTCCTTTAATCTGAACAATGACAGATGTCAGTAAATCCAGCTGTGGACAATAGTCTAGGCAGCAGAGGATTTTTAAGGCAGATAAGTGGTTTGCTATTTGCCAGAGTGCCCTATTGGAACACGGATTCTGTGGAAATATGGTGTTAGCAGGTTACCAGTTGGAGCAATAAATTAAATTTTCACTAGCAAATATTTGTCCACAGTCATTTAAATCATTTTTTATTCCATTTACACATGAGGGGGCAGTATGGTACTATAAAGCAAGTGCTCTCTTGAAATTGCTTATTTTTATTGATATGTAATAGTTTTTAGGTGAGAACTTCTAGACTGTGCAGTTACAACTCCAACGTCATTGTTAGTCATTAAATGTACTACAGATATGTAAGTGACACTCTCATATCACAGGCCGTGTGCCTGTTTTTATTTAAATGTGTGAGTATTAGTTTCCTTGTAACGGGGATGTTCATTCAGTGCCTTTTATCGTGAGTCTTGCGTTTGGTTTCAAGCGAGCTGGCTTTCTTCCTGTTGCCTGCTTCCACCTGAGGAACGTCAGCCCTTTGGAGATACAGTGTCTGTTAGGCCGATGTCTCTCATATATTTTATTTTATGACTTTATTGAAGGCTGCAGAGCCTCCAGTGTTGTTGGAAGGAAGCCTCTGAACTCAGGTCTTGGCAGCTACGGGAGGTCTGTTATAAATCACCTCTGTATGCTTCCCTTTGTGGCACAGATTGCTTTTCTCAAAAGAAAAAAAATCGCTAAGCAAAGAAGCAGCACATTTTAATTAATGTTATTATTGCTGATATATAAATGACATTATAGATAAATCATGCTAACATTCTAGGTTTTATAAATGGAAGGGGAAATTACTAAGAGATTAGAGGGTATTAAATGAATTGATAAAATCTATAAAACATTTTATGAAGAATGTAAATGGAATCCAGAAAGGTAATTTCATAAGCACAAGCCATTTTTAAATGTGTAAAAAACATTTGCAGTCATATGTTTCTGTTTACATAGTTTGAAAAAAAAATGGAGACCAACATTTTGGCATAAATATAACCTTCTGTGAAATTTACTGAGATACTTCTTTTTAATGTTTTATCCTGGCTACTTCCTTTGGGGATGAAGAGCTATAGTACTTTCTGTACCTGGTAAAGATAATTACACTTGGTTAGCTTTGGAATGAATTACTTGAACTATAATGATTTGATGTTGCTTTTACTTAATGAGGAATTTTTTTATTTTTAAATCTTCTTTTAAAAATAAATGAATAAAAGGCCTACAACTTATACCCCAAGTTTGAAGGAATGGATTTTTAGCTCTAGCCTATCTTGAATGAACTCCGAATCACCTGTCATTCGATGCCGATTTGCTGTGACAATATCCAGGTTTCTGTTCATGGTAAACAATTCATGTCCTTTATGCTTTGATGGCAGATTTTTCGGACCCCGCCTGATACCACATTCCCTGAGCCCACCTGCTTATCAGCATCACCCCCAAATGCTCCACCAAGGCAATCAAAGAGACAAGGCCAGAGGACGAAGAGACCCGTGGCTGTCTATAATCTTTGTCTTGAGCTGGAAGATGGTAAGATATTCATTATATTTTCCTGCTTAACAGCATGTTGAGAATACGGCATATCGTATGTCCTCAGGGCAGGCCACGGTTTTCTGTCATCTGCGTTTTAATTTCTTTTTCCCTTAAGATTATGATTTTTGAGATTAACAGGGAGGGTGAAGCTTTCTTGTCAGGGAGAAAATGCAAGTTTGAGTTTTGTGTTTGTCTTTGTTATGCATGGTTCTTTTTTTATTTTTAAAAGACAGCTTAAATTTCTTTTTTGGGAGACTTGTGTGACCTCCTGTGATGTTACATAACCTGGAGACAAATGGAAGGGGAACTAAAATTAAAGCAGATCTTTTATGAGAGGAGCTGATAGAGTCTAATGTTAAATGCATCTGGATTAAAGGCACAGTTCACCATTGCACTGGAGTTTACGGCTTCTACCCCTTACTTGCTCTGGTTTTCTGCGTTTGTCATTAGGCAGGACACTTGATCTTATGGCAGGGGTGGCAAATTGACCTGTCTAATGGGGCCGAGCGGAGTGAACTGGGCTGCAGTGAGACTCTCGCAAATTGAAGTTCGCACGTCCCATCCAAGCTACCATGTTCCAGCTAACTGTGGCCATGTGGCCACTTGTCTCAGGGATGCCAGATAGTCCAGTTTTTATGGAGCCTTGAAATCTGAATGCTCAACATTGACCTGTACAAACAAGACTATAAGCCATGTACAGGCCACCGATGGCTGTTTGTAATCATGTGGTCATTGGTGTGGGGAGTAAGATGACCCTGGTCTCAAAACCTGCATTTGCAGCATGCACGTCTGAAACTGTGACTCTTCCTGAGAGGTTCCCCCTTATTGAGAACATTCCCTGAATTTGAATTAGTCTTCATTTTTCTTCCTCTTCTAGTCTGCTTTTTTTTTTCTTTAATAGCTTTCATTTATTATCCTTTTGAGCTACTGAGGTTACATTGGTTTGGGAGTGTGAGATTGACTGTCAGAGGGAGAAAGGGGTGACGATGGAAACAAATACAGTGCCTTCCTCTTAAGCAGCTGTGTACACAAACGAACAGGCAGTTAATATCCAAAGATCCATGCCAGCAAGCAGCAACTGTCTTCAACTCCACTGACTCAGAGGTATCTCTAGGAAGACTAGAATACCTCCTGTAATAACACCGAGGGGCTAACATGTTCCGGGATTCTTTTAATTTGCTCAAGACATACGTACATATGGTACAAGTATTAGTTTTATGATCAGATCCTTATTTTCTAGAGGAAAGGCATGAATCATTAAAATTAACCTATAATTCCAGAACTTCCTTTTAGACATTAGTTTCACCTTCTAATCCCAGCCAACTTTCTTATTCTCTCATTTTCTCACACACACTCGTCCTTAGCAGAGTCGCTAATAAGGAGTAAAACTGGTTTGAATTACACCTTCTCTCACATCTCACTTGTCCTCTGGTGGAAGTGCTAATAAATAGTGAGATAAGCAAATGTTGGAAAGCAGGAAGGGAAAAAGAAATCAAGAAAACATAGACTACCTAAACTGGTTCATTGGCCTTTGAGCAAAATAGAATTGACTATATTTCATAAAGGAGATGACCAAAGA
This sequence comes from Propithecus coquereli, assembly GCF_000956105.1. NCBI lineage: Eukaryota > Metazoa > Chordata > Mammalia > Primates > Indriidae > Propithecus > Propithecus coquereli. Next base: position 2,401,785 of record NW_012152507.1, read on the forward strand.
GGGACATTTTGTCTTAGAATCACATCTACTTTTTTGGTGTTCTTAGGAATGGAATCATAATATTCAATCAAATTTATGTAGTGCATTAATCTTTTGTTGGATTGCTTAATGGTTATTAATGAGTAAGAAGCTTCTGTAGTGGTATTAAGCACATCTATCATGGAAATACTCGAGATGGTATATAATCATAGCTTTCTTAATTTTTAGGTGATATAATCTTAAAAATTTGATCTTAAGGGGAAAAATGATCATCAAATACTCAAACCCCTTTAGTCTGTTTTTATGTTTGCTATTTATGTGATGGTTTATTCTATATTTTGTATTTTGTAACTTTGCATTCATCCTTTTTGATTGCAGCCCTAGAAATTCTTTCTTGAAAAGTTTGAAGAATCAGGAAAACACATGAGTTTGGTCATGGAGTGATTTTATTTTATCTTTTTTTAAAGAAATAGGCTCTCCATCTTGTCGCCCAGGCTGGAGTACAGTGGTACAATCATAACTCATTGTAGCCTCGAACTCCTGAGATCAAGTGATCCTCCTGCCTCAGCCTCTGAAGCAGCTGAGACTATAGGCTTGCACCACCACGCATGGCCTTATTTTATCTTAGAGGTCATAGGATAAGATAAAGCAATTAAAAACTATTATTCTTCCATCCCCCCCAATTATTTGTAGCTAAGCTTTAGTGAAACTCAAGATGTATGAAAAGCTGTTTCAGAGACAACAAAGTAGGGTCTATATTTTGTCATAGGCTTTCATATCTTGCATATTCTAAAAAAAACTGGGGAATAAATGAAGAGAGGTGGTGAATACATTTTTTGAACAGGAGCATACAGAGAAAGAATACTAAAGAAAATTATTGAAAATAAAAATTAGCTGAGCGTGGTGGTGCATGCCTGTAGTCCCAGCTACTCGGGAGGCTGAGGCAGGAGGATCACTTGAGCTTAGGAGTTTGAGGTTGAGAGTGCAGTGACCATAGCTCTCTGCACTCTAGGCCAGACAACAGAGAAAGACTTTGTCTCAAAAAAAAAAAAAAACCAAAAACCAAAAATTCATGTTATTGAATGTCACTTGCATATTGAAAGCTTTACCCGTTCCATAAAAAGATATATTCTTGTCACTAGGACTTTTTTTTTAAGTGACCTGAATCATCTAATTGCCAATACTACTTGAAGGTTTCAAAAAGTTTAATCTTTTTTTGGTATTTTTTCTTATTGATAGTAGTAAAGTCACTTCTCATGTTCATCTAGTTTTGGTTAAAATATGCATTATAGACAACTTCAGTTGATTATTTTTCCAAATTTTCTAGTTTATATGAAGCTGATGGAATATTTGTATGCAAATACCACCCCTCCTTTACTCATTGTAGTATAAGTTAAATTTGACTTAATAAAATCCAGGACAGAGTTTTTACTTAAAAGTTAAGTGGACTGTGTGCCAAGATTCAAGGAACTGGGTTTGATGACTGGCGATTTTCTTCGGCTCTGTGATTTGGTCATGGATTTGGTATTCGAGTGAAGTGGTTTGTGGAATGTTATTTCTTGTTCTGCATGGAGTAGACTCTGAAACTATGCGATGTACCAAACAGCCAGTCTTGGAACACATTCAGAATTGGTTCCAGTTCAACATGAGGCAGATCAAAAAGTCATTAGCAGAGAGTGAGCAAACCCGTTAGCGTGAGCCACAATAGGGTGGGCCTGGAAGCAAAAAATCCCAGCCTGTGTGACATAGGAGAGAAATCCTCTGCTGTCAGACATGCTTTTCATGATGTTTTATTCACCTCCAGCCCCAACTGAGAGATGACCAGTTTAGCTAAAGAAACATAGTAGCTTCACGTTGATAAAGGCTTTAATTGGCATTGGCACATTTAGCCATACTGTGTATGCTCATTATTTTTCTTTGTAATATATGATTAAGTGATATTAAACTTATTTGCAAAAGACTTTAAAATGCTAGCTACTTGCTTAAGGATATTTATTGATGATTAATATAGACTAAAATGGATATATTTAATAGTTTCTGGCTAGTTTTCTTAAATTAGAGCAGCTATTAAATCTTCACTAGAGTCTCATCTTTTATTATTTTGTAGAAGCCTTATTCATCTTTATATAGCATTTAATCTCATGAACTTCAAAGCTGAGTAGATTTGTCTAAGTCAGTTGTGAAAAAGCAAACTATGAGGTGGGCTGCTAAGTGCTAAAAAGAAGATTAAAAATGAAAGGTTTGCTTTTATTTCATTCTCAAGTTATCATCGGTGTTTTTATTTCCTTAGAACTAGTAGCAAGTCGCTTTAAAAAAGTTAAGTGTATGTTTGTTTTCTCCTGCCCACCCCAAATTTATGTCCTTACTACCTCTTATATAAAGAGGGGCTGTCATGTTGGTTGTAATTTCCCGAATACGAGGAAATTTCATCAGGCCATATGAGATGAAAGTGATCTGTATTGTTTTTCATTCAAGGCAGAAGAAATTTTAAGCAAAGGTTTGGGTAGGGGGAAGAAGAGAATTACCATCTGAAGCTCTTCTTTCCTTTATGCTAGCTCTAATTTTAAATAGAACTAGACATTTCCAGGCCTAGTTTTTATATGTATCTTCTTGTGTAATTAGGTATTCTGTGCCTATCTTCTTTTGTAACATGATATAGCAGCTTACTTATTTAGGCAACTTGAAAAAAATATGATTTATAGCGAGTTGAAAATAAAATCATCTTGCAAGCCAATTGGCAGGATTTAATATCATTTTAGTGTTGGTCTTACTTGGGTATCGTTGGGTTGGCACTTTAACATTTGGATCACGAATGTGCTAACTGCAGCACATTTTGTCGAGCATGTGTTATTGTAGTCCTACAGCGTGGTAGATACCGTGATGAGGATTCAGAGCCTTATGAGCAGAAAGTGAAAATACTCAAATGCTGTTGAGGGGAGATGGGTAAACAATGAAGCATGATCATTTCCTCATAGCCTAAGTGGGAACGTATCCCAACCTGGGTCAGTCCCTAAAATCAGAACAGGACAAGTAAGATGTCTATAAATGTCCTTTCAGCCTGAATAATATCAAATTAGAACTTTGAATCATTACCTAACGTTTAGATGTCACATGTCAATGAGAGTAATGATGATCATATAAATTGGCCACCTTAGGTAGGTTGGAAGAATCTTGTTCAACTTGGAGGCATGAGCAAGAGAGTAGAAAACTAGAAAGCAGGCCACTGTAAGGCCTTTACAATGTAGGTTTTTAATGCTAAAGTATATTGGATACTAAAATCGGGATTATACCACATATCTATTGAAGAGCTATTATCGATTCCACATCCTGCCACACACCCTTTCTCCTTTCAAGGAGTTAATTTTCTATTCTCATTCTGTTTGCCACTACAGGGAAATATGAAACAGCTTGGCAATAAGTGCCCAGCGCTGGGCTGCAGGGCTGTGAGGGCTCTGAGGAAGGGAACTCTCAGGTTCCAGTATATAGGAAAGGTTTTATGGTTTCCTTGTGCTGAACCATTTTGGTCGTTAGATGGGAAACGGTTTCAGGTGAGGGGACCAGCGTGGCTGAGGCATGGCAGCCGCTGAGAGTAAGAACCAAAAAAAAGGCAAGAAAAAGCCCACCCGGGTAAGGGCCAAGGGTGAACGGCAAAAGAGAGGTGGGCCCGATGAGGGAGACTCGGCCAGACCCAGGAAAGACAGCCTACCTAAGGGACGAGTGGCTGGACGTAAGCCTGGGCTGGAGAATATGTATTCTGACCCTGTACTCATGGACAAATTGCTTAGACTCCCTAAGTCTACTTTATTAACTATATTATTATCAGGGTAATAATAGTATCCACCACTGAAGATGGTTGAGAAGGTTAAGGTAGTTAATATATGTGGCACAAGGCCTGGCACATAGTAAGCACTCGAGCCAGGTCCTGGTAATCAGTAGTGTTCTTCAAGCCAAGGAAAGGTGCCTTATGTTTACAATGATAAGAGGAACTGTGGAATGTTTTCCAGCAAGGGAGAAAAGTTGCAACATTTTGAAAATACTATTTAAGGAAACTCAATCTAACTTAATCTTACAGTAGGAATCAGGAAGGCCACAATAAAGGATGGTTAAGTAATTGAAGCCTAGGTTCATGGGGACGTGAATTAGCACGAGGAAGGGAAAATGGAATGGCTATCTGGGAGAGCGGTTAGAGCAAATTGGTGGGATTTCTTAACTGACTAGACAGGGACATGAAGGCCGATACTCAAAATGGATGTCATTAGCCACAGTTTAGGCTCACAGGTAAATCTATCCTTGTGTTCATGTCTTCATTTTTGCCATGAGTTTTTTTTTTTTCTTGAAGTTTAAAAATAATTTAGACCATCTTCCCATCGAAAGGAAGGAAACGTGCCATTTTGTCAGTGTGTTCAATACGTATTCTTACATGTAACCGCTTTGGAAAATAGGTTTAGTAAAAAACTGGTATAAAATGTATTCGTGTAAGTAGAATATATATGGAGAGATGGTAGAAAGAGAGAAATAATAAATAATATTAAAATGTTATATCTTCCTAGAGAAAGGGTAGTCGCATACCTGTGTTCTACCGTCAACAAGGTAGAGCTCATTTTTCTCCTACTTTGCCTCACAGACGTAGAGCCACCTTCATCTATAAGCTTGTGTTGAAGGATGGAAGGCCATTGCTGTAGTAAGAGACCCTAACTTCACTAGAAGTGAGGGATGGATAGCTGACGTTCACGGCAGCTTGGTGCTCTCTAATCTTAGTTCCCACGAGAGCCTCTCTAGAAAGTTCCTTCATGAAAACGTGCGTTTGTAAGTGAATTGCAACCACCCGGTCCTCTCCATAATGTTGGCAGGACACAAACTGTGAGAAAAGGATATCTGGAAAACCACTGTTGGCATGGACTTCCAGTGACATCCTATGGCTGGTGGTGATTCCTTGAAGACATGCCTGGTCACCTTGATGCAGCATCATTTAATATAGTCAATCCAGGTGACTGGGCACAAGTAGATCTTTGTCTTAAGCCTGGTGATTTTTCTTCTCTCCATTCTTATCATTGTGCTTTTGCGTGACATTTCCTGGGTGGGCTCTGGATAATAACTTCCTGAGCCCGGAGGCCTCTTGCCATCTCCTCAGAGCAATGTTATGATTCCTTGACACGGAATCACTATGTGGTGAAGTCAAATCTAAGACCAGCCTTGAGTCTGTGACAGTATATGTAGACAGATTATTTCTTAACTCACTTTTACAATGATGAGATCAATGGGTTGGAAAAGGCAGCGAGAAAATTCGGGGCTGTAATGGAGTTGTGGCGTGCCTATAAATCATGCACGACGCCTGCCAGAAACCTCCCGGGGAGCTCAGCCTCCCTAATGCTAGTGACAAAGCAAAAGGCACCTTCTCCTATGACTTTCTATATAATCTCAACTGTGCTTCTGTGTGGGATGAACACTTCCCCCTTTCTCTGGAGGGAGGGGAAAAAAAAAGCTTATTTAATGCCTTTAAAAAAAAATACATAGCTGCTTCTGCGGTGAAAACAAGTTCATGGCAGGTAACTAGAATTTATAAAAGAGAAAAATTCTTTAAAGCCTGTCTCCCTGTGGAGTGGTTTTTTTTCCCTTCACTTCTAATAGCTTTTATTTTAATTTCTAGTTCTGAATTCAAGCAGCTGTCACTCTCTTTATAGCCCTCTTTGAAACTCTTACAGCGTAGGAGGTAGCTGGGCTGTCTAAGAAACATCTTTTCAAACCAACCAAAGTATTGTTTATCCTGAATGAAACAATTTTTAAGGCTGTCAAGAGTGACTGATTTGAAATGTTTTCTTTGGTAGCCAGAAAGTTGAGCAGAAATCTTGAAGGGGAAGGTGTTATCTCAGTGTGGTCAAGTCCACGTGACTTCTATTACTCAGAAAACTCTTATGGACCACGATTAAAATTACCACCACATAAAGGTGTTGTGTCCAATTAACATAACAGAACAAACCTGTGGCCAGTTCATTTTCACTTGCTGAAACCTTACCAGCTGTTGAGGAGAAAGAAACAATACAAGACTGAGTCAACTGTAGAGAATACTCCCACTTGTATTTACCATGAGTTGTCTCTAGTTGACTTTTCTTAGCTCTGGGGAGCATCTTTGCAGCCCAGCTCCCTTGGAATGTTCATTCTGCGTTCCACAGCATTCCTGTGTGCTTGCCAAGCAGTATTTAGGAGTCCAGTGTCATCTTTGGATGAAGAAAAAAAAAAGTCTTCAAGCCTATTAAAATGAATTTTGGGGCTGGCATTTTGGATCTACTAATAGTCTCAAATATCAGCAGCATGATTTTTGAGCTTAAAATGTGATGATGGTCATAGTTTTATTTTTCTCTTTGGGTCACACTAGAAATAATGATTATCTAAGTCTCTTTACTATCTTGCTTATTCTAAAGGTATATTCTTTTTCTTAAAACTTTTAATAGTTAATGCAAGTACGTGATACAAAATTCAGAGAGTAACAATAGTGAACAGTTACATATCACCACATTATGTGCCAAATACTGTTCTTAGTGAGACTTTTTAAGCTTAAGCAATCCTCTGTGTAATACTGTAGGCAGTATTATCCCTGTTTTATAGTTCAGGAAACTGAGGCACTGAGAGGGTCAGTAACTTGGCCACATCTCACAGCTGGTCAGTGGCAAAGCCAGGATTGAACCCAGGCAGTGTGACCCCAGGGTCCCGGTTTTTTTACCACTCTGCTGCAGTGTTGAACCCAAGTGTCCCAGGGGGCAGTCTTCTCTTCTCTGGAGTCAATGGACATTGCTGGTTGTCTCGTGAGTCCTTTCAGAGATATTATCTGCGTTTCAAACAATATGTCACTTTATTCTTTTTAAATTTTAAGAATGATTCTTAGTTTTTTTTCATTTTAAAAAAAAGTTTTGTTGTAAGGGAATGAGAGCTGTGGTCTTGATACAGGAGATGAAGGAGGAGGAGCCAGAGATGACTATGGTTTTAAACCTGGGGCGCAATACACTGTAACAAGCATGGGCCCTTCAGGAGAAAAGCTGTGGCCCATTTTTGTGGGAGAGGTAGGAAGGGAAGGACCCATTTTAATTCAATGATATTAAGTACTACAGCAGTATTTTACTGTGATTTATGCAACCACTTGCCTAAATGAACAAATATCTAGTTTGGGGTTGGTTATAGTGTGAGGATATCTCAGGTACTTGATACT